>NC_081413.1:346368453-346671453 GCF_030272615.1 Cryptomeria japonica
TAAGAGAGAGAGAGAGAGAGAGAGAGAGGAGAGAGAGAGAGAGAGACTTAAGTGAAAAAGGAAAGGGAGGGGGAGGGAGAGAATGGGAGAGAGATAGAGAGATAGAGGCTGAGAGGGAGATAGAATTAAGAGAGAAAGAATGAGAGAGAGAGAGAGAGAGAGAGAGAGAGAGAGAGAGAGAGAGAGAGAGAGAGAGAGAATGGGGGAGAGAGACACCTGAGAGAGGAGGAGAGAGATATAGATAGATAAATGTTGAGAGTGAGAGACTTGATAGAGAGAAGGAGAGAGACTTGAGAGAAAGAGAAAGGGAGCAAGAGGGAGAGAGAGATAAAGAGAGATAGAGGGAAGGAAAGACTGAGAGAGGAAGAGAAAGGGAGGGTGAGGGTGAGGGTGAGGGTGAGGGTGAGGGTGAGGGTGAGGGAGAGAATGGGAGAGAGAGACACCTAAGAGAGGGGGAAGAGAGTGATAGATAGAGATACTTGCGAGAGGGAGAGAAAGAGAGAGCCCAAGTGAAAGAGGGAAAGAGAGGGACATACAAAAGAGAGAGAGAGGGTGAGGGAGATGGAAAGAGGGAGAGATACCTGAGAGAGGGAGGGAAGTAGAGAGGGAGATACCTAAGAGAGTGAGGTAGGGGTTAAAGAAGAGAGAGGGAGAATGTAGGGAAGAGACCAAAGAGATAATGTTGATACGAGCATGCTGATTACTAAAATTTGACTAAGTCTAAAATTTATATGAATACTCAAAAAACTAGAATCTACATTATAACTCCTAGAGATCTGGAACCACTCTCAAACATCTTGACAATATATACATAAATATAACTTAAAAGTGACTTATAAGAAAGAAAAAAGACAAATAGAAATGTGACTTATAATTAAATGTTATATTTTATGTATATATTCCAAGAGAGAGAACACTTTTTCTTTCTAAGATGAAAACTTTCTATGGAATGCATTTGGAGTGCACCAGATATGGCGCACACCAAATGGATTTTTTTATTTTTTTTCATTTGGCACGAGCCAAATGTATTGCCTTGGAAAACACCAAGCCAAAGGCTTGGATTTTCCTTGGGCATCCAACCCAAAGTCTTGGATGCCCTTCTCAGGCCCGAGACGTGTTTTCCAGCAAACATTGAAAATTTTCTTACATTTTTGTTCGTTCTCTCCGTCGAGTTTGCATGTGTTTCAATGCAATAAAAAAGAAACACCATACAATCATCAAGATCTCTCTTAGCTATCCAACCATATAATTCTTTTCAAATTTTGATAATGTTAAGGTCTTCATCCATAATTTCTTTTGTTAGTGTGTCCGTTTTTGGTCAAAAACCAACAGGTCGTATTTTGGCCATAGCTTTTTACTCATTTATTGAATTTTGAAAAAAAAAAACTTTTTTAGAAACTAGACTCCATTATACATTATTTTTTATTTTTTAAAATGATTTTTGATTAGTTTTCACAAATTTGTAGGGGGAGCTTGCTTAGATTTATGGTTTTTAGTATGTGTCCACTTCGAAATTAGTAAAAAATTAGCCGAATAATCGAGCATAAACTACATGGTGTTAGATAATTTCTCACTCGAGTGGTTTTAAAAATTCTAAAAAAAGTTGACATTTTAGGGGGAGCACACCAGGTGCTATGTTTTTTTTTCTGAAAAAACAGCACCACTTTGTGTGCTCCCCCTTTTTTAAACCCTTAATCTCAACCATTTTCAAAAATAATTAGTAGTTTAGAAAGTAGATTCGGAGCACTACAACTCTTGTTCTTGCTGCATCTTCATATTTTGACTGTAACTATCTTCATTTTCTTGTCGAAGTTCAAACTTTGTTGATTTCAGAAAGAAAAAAAAAAGTGGCATCTTAAGACCCCCTTTTGGTCCCCCATCTTTGTGCACTTACCCTATATATGTTCACAAACATAACATTGATACAAGTTAGCATATAATTGTTGATGATAAAATTATATCTACGAAACACAAAATAAATTAAACACATGTACTTGAGGCATCTCTTCTACTTCCTTAGGTATTGTGGGTGCAGTCAACAAGGATGTGAAGCCAACAATTAACTTTGTACATAAAGACGACAAGTATGTGAAACTATCAATCTATATAGACATGTCTTTGACTGTGCTACTAGAGCCTAGATTGTGTGCAACCGCACTTGTGCTAGGTGTGTCCTACAAGAGTAAAATAAGATAAACATGCAAGTTACTATATAATTAATTTTATAACAATTTAAATGAAAAGAATGTATACAATAAAAAATGTAAATGACTAGGTGTAATAATATATGTATTGTATAGTTGTCAAGGCCAAATGAAATGACCATCAAGGTGCCATCATGGACCCATGATAACTCCTCAGTCATCAATTGTTAAATAGACCATGCATATAAACATTAGTACTTAATACTATCTTTTTATAAATATTCATTTAAAATAAAATGCACTATAAAATTACAAGTTAAATCCTACCACTATATCTTGAATGAATGAAGAAGGTACCTCCTCATCTCTAGCATGTGAGGACTCCCCAAGGTGTGCTCTAGTCCCTATCGTCACATCTAGTGCATCAGGCATATCATGCACCTCGTAATCAGTAGTGTCCATGGGATGATCAATAAGCATACTTGATTGCACATAGCACAAGTATGCGACACACAAATATGTGGAGTTGAAGAGGATGTGTTAGCACCATCGGATCCACCGCCAACATCACTAAAAGGCTGAGCTAGTACCCCAGCCTAAGAAATCAAAAGGCTACTCAAAGAGTGAATAATCATATTAGTCTATGATGCTGCCTCGACAATAATATCTGGATGCTATACTGGAGGTGGGGATCAATAGGAGGAGGGGGAACATATGGGCCCTGTAATATTCAAACTGCCCCAGGTCTATCTTGAGGCATACCTAAACCCACACCCTATAAAGGTTTGATTTCAAAGTAGTTGACATGCTGGCCCAAAACAAACAACATACAATTTTTGGATGAAATAAAATGGGACATCAAGATTTTTGTTAGGCAATCTATCAAAAACCATCCACCAACGATCCCAAATTTTTTTTACAATACCATCATTTTGACACTATTTGATGGAAATTTTTGGTTTTTTCACATCTATGGGCTATCTAGTGTGGGGATTAATAAATAAGGTGGCAATATCAGCTTTTTATATCTCAAGCTCTTTCACCTGATCATATTTCAAGTCATCTGCTATCTATTCCTCATGGACTCTTACCACAAAAGAACAAAATTGTGCTCAACAATGACGGTTTCTACATTGTTTATTATGGCATTAAGTGCAGATAACATTGGGGCTAGACGAGGGATTCTGCTGTAAATATTAGCAATGCCCCTCAATTGGTTCAAATTTTGACCAATTAAATCTTGAATTGAGGGGGGGTTTGGTAACAAAGGGTTTGGTGGTTGTGGCGGCTGTGGTTGTTCAGGATTGTCATTGTTATCCTCCATTTTACCTGATTGAAATTGAAATTTTAAATTTAATCAAAAAATTTCAAAGAACAATGTATTTGAAATGAAAAAACCTAATTTATATCAAAAAATAAAAAAAATAAAAAAAATAAAAAAAATTGATGAAAAGACAACAAAATTGGAAAAAATCACACCTCTAATGAAGATTTCCCGAAAAAAATGCCTTTAAATCAGATATTTGATCGAAATCCGATATTAGATTTGCTTGTATCGCGTAGCTCGTGGGTAAAAATGCCCATGGGCTGTCTTAGTGGGTATACAAATACCCATAGGGATATCTGATACCTAGACCTTTTTTTCGACATATAATATGAGATCTATTAATAATATAATATATTATATATTATTCATATAATATATTATATATGAATAATATATAATATATAATATTATATATTATTGTCTTAGGGCCTGTGCTATCGCAGGGCTCCAATGAAGCTGCGGGGTCAGCTCAAATTCCACCCATAATCGACAGGGCATGGTGCAAGAGCATCAAGATGAAAACGTCCAGCCGATGGATGGGTAAAGAAGGGGGTAAATTCGGTACCTGTTTTGATAAGAATAACTATGGATGTCGGATGGCTCTCCATTTTCAAAACTGTTGAGGATGGCCAAGTTGCGAAATTATAAGCCTACATGCAATATTAACTATCCCAGGTAACATGTGTTGGTCTCTTCATTTATTTCAACTGGTTCAACAGAACCAGTAGTAGAGACATTTTGTTAACCAGCTAGGTTGAACCGGTAATGGAGGCTCCTTTTGAACTAGCTAATATGACAAGCATTCTGGTATTAAAGTTCTAGTATGATACATTTGGTAGCTGGTTGTGGTAGCTTTACTTGGTCTCTTCTTTTATTTCCACCGGTACAACAAAACCGGTAGTAGAGACATTTTGTTAACCAGCTGGGTAGCACCGGTAATGGAGGCTCTTTGAACCGGTTAGTACGAAAGGAATACTAGTATTAAAGTTTCAATATAATACAACCGACAACCAGTTGAGGTAGCTTTATTGTGCTCCAGTAACCAGAATCCTGCTCCCCAAGTTTTCATGATATTCGGTTGTGGGGTTAGTTTTTTAAGGTTTCTTCTAGATTTCTCTTGTCCTGCTACTCTCAACTTTGGCCTCTATGAGGTTTGTACTATGGGTAGGCCTTTTTTCCCTTTGGATCTTTGGGAGGTCCCTTCTTATAGCCTCAACTTCTCTTTTCATTGTATCTGAGCAAGGACATAGGTTTTCTTCCTGATTCTTTCCCTATTGAGCTCTTGAATCAGTTATCTTATTAATATATATATCACTGGCTTGCCACTTTTGCCAAAAATAAATAAAAATATTATATATTATATAGTTTAATATATTATTCAGATAATATATTAAATATTATTCATATATAAGATTGATTAAAATGATTTAGGGGGTGTCATACATAGGTAGAATTGGGCATTATTCACAACGAAATCTTGGACAAATTCTCCTCTATTCACAATACATATATACTATCTCGATGAATTCTTGCAAAACTATCATATAAATTTTGAATTTATTGCATACCTTGCATAAAAGCTTATTCTATTGTTGTTTACAATGAAATTATGGAATTGTGGCATGTCTTTGTATTTCTATTTTGTTAACTAGAAATTTTTAAATATCTTGATATATACATATACATATAACAAAATGTTTCCAAGCTAATATCAGAAATAATTCAAGTTTGATTAAATATTTAGACAACTTCATTATAATTATATGATTGTTGATGATATTTCTAAGAATTTCAAAATATTCTAATTGAGACATTACAAAAACATTAAAATTTAATATGTCTAAATAATCTTTGAGTTTTAAGAGGGTTTGGAAGGCTTCTAAGTGTTCAAGAAAGCGTAAAGGGTTGATAATAAAGAGAGGGTATAGGACATTAAAGAGGGGGTTATATAAGCTTACTAAGTTGAGAAAGGATCCCTAAACAAGGTTTAGAGGTGAATTTATTCTTATATATTGACTCCAATATATTCTTCTTGTTTAATTCTTCTATTGACATGTTACTAGCCTTTGTATCTTAGACTCTTTCCATTTTATCAAGTGTTATATCTTTTTTAGCATAGCTCTGTTTATTCTTTTTTTCAAAACTATCAAAACTAGTCTATTGTGGAAGTCAAAAGACCAAAAAAAGATTTGATTAAGGAAATTTCCTAAATAGCCACCAAAATATCTTATCTTCATATTTTGTAGGTTTGCATTGAAGAAAAGGTGTTGAGGTGATAGTTTATTAGATGACATTCTTTTCCTATATTTTACTCTCAATATTAAAATTCTAGTAATTTATTGTAATCGGTGTTAGTTAGTTTATTGTTTATATCTCTATTATTTTTATTCATAATATATTTTCTTTTCATATTCATATTGATAAAAAAAATTAGGCTTTGTTGTGTCTTCTATTTTTTTGTTCATAAAGATGACAATATGTGGCACAAATGCCAATGTATTTAGCACAAGTATCTAAGGTAGCGAGCCTATTTTTTTTCCTAAATTCCTCAATTTTAATAATTTTTTTTATATTGGTATAAATTTTTTTTAAAAGTCTTTGTATATTCTATAATTTTCATGAGCATATTTTCTTAAATGTTTTGGTTAAATTGTATAAGCATATTTCTATTTAACCCAAAACACTTTTAAAAGGATTGGTGAGAGAATTCTTTACAATAGATTAGATTAAACTGCAACCTTAGATAACTTAGTGTGGTGATTAAGGTCACTCTTGGAGAAAACTAGCTTTCTTTAGTAGATCCAAATTTCCTTCATTACAATATCTTAAAATGAAAAATATAAATTAGTCTTTCTTACGTTTTAATACTTATTGTCATTGTTAAGTATCTATAGAAATTATCATCAATATTAATAAATGAAAATAGCTTTACAATTCCTTCCTTTTTATAGAATCATAAAAAAATAATTTAATTGGTTAATTTTTTTTTAAAGTAGTAACACCACTTAAAAGTACTGTCGTATAGTTAGTGGACAAATATCTATATTCTTTTTGACCAAGCACCACACATAATGACTTAAAAATATAAAAAAATGGAATATGTCACTTAATTGACTATAAATATTTGTGGCTATCATTTATTTGGTAGCATTTTTCTTTTAATGGTTCATATTGATTAAGGTTAGTCTTCAAATACACAACACTAATGAATAAAATGGCATGACATAATGTACACTTTAGTTTACACATAACAACTCTAAAAAAAAGATAAACAAGATTTATATTTGAAATTTTGTGTTTTCTAAATACGAGGTTAAAATTTGTTGACATAGATGTGGTTCATACTACTCGGTCAAGGTCAATGAATGGGAGTATGGGACAAGCTTTGATGTCGAATCAACATCCAATAAAATCATTTGTCAACATTGATTAAAAAAATGTTTTATAGGTTAGCCATTTATATTGATTAAAATCATTTGTCCTTGGAGTAGTAGTTTATTGTTTATATCTCCATTATTTTTTTCATAATGTTGTATTTTCTTTTCATATTCTTATGGATAAAAAAAATATTAGGTTGTATTATGTTTTCTATTTTTTGTTCATAAAGATGACAATATTTGCACAAATGTCCATGTAAAACACAAGTATCTAAGATAGAGAGCCTAATTTTTATTCTAGATTCTTCAATTTTTATACTTTTTATTAAGTGTTTTGGTTAAATTGTGTAAGCATGTTTCTATTTAAACCAAAGCACTTCTAAAAGGGTTAGTACAATAGATTAGATTAAATTGCAACCTTAGATAGATAACTTGAGTGTGGTGGTCAAGGTCACTCTTGAAGAAAGCTAGCTTTCTTTAGTAGAACCAAATTTCCTTCATCAGGTTATTTTAAAAAGAAAAATATAAATTAGTCTTATGTTTTAACACTTATTATCATTGTTAAGTATCAACTATCTATAGAAATTATCATCAATATTAAGAAATTAAAATATCTTCAAAATTCTTTCTTTTTTAATAAAATCATAAAAAATTTAAATTAGTTAAATTTTTGAAAGGTAGTAACACCACTTAAAAGTACTATCAAATAGTTAGTGGACAAATATCTATATTCTTTTTGATCAAGCATCACACATAATGACTTAAAAATATAAAAATAGAATATTTCACTTGACTATAAATATTTGTGGCTATCAATTATTTGGTAGCATTTTTTTTAAATGGTTCATACCAATTAAGATTGGTTTTCAAATACATAACCCTAATGAATAACATGACATAATGTACACTTTAATTTACTCAAACAACTCCAAAAAAAGATAACCATATTTAAAAATTTGTGTTTTCTAAATAGGAGGTTAAAATTTGTTGACATAGATGCTGTTCATACTACTCGTCAAGGTCAATGTATGTGTTTTCTAAATATGAGGTTAAAATTTGTTGACATAGATGTGGTTCATACTACTAGGTCAAGGTCAATGTATGGGATAAGCTTTGATGTCAAACCAACAACCAATAAAATCATTTGTCAACATTGATTAAAAAAATATTTTTTTCGATAGCCATTATATTGAAATACAATCTAATTACAATAAAATCTGAGAAAAAAATATACAATTTCACAAGTAATTGATTGAAGGTGGACTAAATTATAACATCAAAATCAGGGGCCCTGTATCAGTCACGGCATTCTCATACTTGTGGAGATGTACATTCTATGACTTTCATCCATTATGTTTGAATAACAAGTGTCATCTCAAATCAATTATAATTTACACATACCCAGGACAAGAAAAGAATTGATACAAATGTTTAGGAATGTAGTCACATCATCTAAGTTGAGGAGTCTGGGGGTGTGATTTGGGTGTGGAAGAAGAGATATCTTGAATCATTTTGACAACCTGAGACATGGTTGGTCTCTGATCAGGGTAGTGTGCAACACAAGACATTCCGAGCTGCAGAAGGTGAAGCATTTCATCTTCATCAGGGCAGGGCCAGTTTTGGAGCCTCATCAGATCCATGTCGAACACTTCCACAGTCCACTCCTCCCGCACCACTGACTGAACCCATCGAGGAAGGTCCACTCCCTCCTGCTGTGTTGCCGATTTCCCTGTCAGCAGCTCCAACAACAACACCCCAAAGCTGTACACATCTGCCTCTTGAGAAACTTTCCCCCTTTCGCTCACCTCAGGAGCTCTGTATCCTCCAATTCTTCTCTCCCCTGCACCTGAACCGCTGCCGCTGCCACTGCCACTGCCAATGGGAGTCGAGCTCACCATCTGGGCTAACCCAAAATCACACACACAAGCATCGGAGTTCTCTGTTATGAGTATGTTGGAAGATTTTATGTTCCCATGACTGATCTTGCTTCCTTGTTTGTGTAAATACTCAATGCCCATGGCTGTTCCAAGGGCAAGATGCACACGGCTACGCCAATCTAGAGGACTCCGTCTTACTCCTCTCGTACCTGTCCCAGATCCAATGTCACGTTTCAATTTTAAAATATTGGGTACTAAATGTCAAGAATTTTATTATTATTTTATCAATTATCCGAAAAAAACTCCGCTGTTCCTTAGTTGTATTATCCGCTTATTTTATATTGGTCAGTTTCTTATTCAGGATTCATAATAGTAGAACCAACACAAAAAAAGATTTCAAAAATAAATCTAGAATCAAAAATTTCTTACTCAAATATTCATTGTAGAAAAACCAACAATAAATGGAATTCAAAAACAGATTAATTTGATATATCTTAAGAGACATTAAAATTCTTTCATTCATTCAACCACAATTTTTTACCCTCCCTCCATGACTTGGGGCGTCTTTATTACTTTTTGTTTTCCATTTATTTCAGTATTAAATGCATAGACCTAGCAACATGAAATAAAACAATATTACTAAAGACAGGAGAATATATAATGTTTTATTTAATTATGTCAGAATCTGTAAGGAAAATTGTTACCGTGAAGCAGGGAAGCGAGAGAACCGGAGGGCATGTAATCATAGACCAGAAGCTTCTCGTCCTTGGAGTAGTAGTAAGCCTTGAGTGGAAGCAAATTAGGATGATGCATGTTTCCGAGAGCACTAATCATCTGGGCAAAACTGCGGGGTCCAATGGGAGTATCTCTCATTCGTTTTACTACAACCACATTCCCAGTTTCCAAAACAGCCTTATAAGCGGTCCCAACGATTCCTCTCCCCAAAAGCTCAGCGGACGCCCTTAACAGATCCTCCAAACTAAATGCCCGATTGCTGCTGGGCAAAAAGATGAGTTTATTATTCATCCTATCTGGCTCCTGTAAAGAAATTGAGTACTCATCCTTGGTAAAAGAGCTGTCGATTTCCGATGTGCTCTGTTTTTCTGCCTTTTTTGCAGGAACATTTCCAGCTTTTCCTGTCTTCTTTCTACGCGAAATGAGTAGCAGAACCGCCATAATTGAACACACCACTACCACCACTCCCACCACAATACCAAGAATCAGCGCCCATCGATGCTTCTTTGATTTCTTGGTGCACGAACCGCAAGAAATTTGGTTTCCAAGAAATGAATCAGGGTAGAATTTTCTGAGCGAATCAGGGACTGGGCCGGAAAGATTATTGTAGGAAACATTGAAATACACAAGTTTGGGAAGATCGAGAGGCGGAATGGCACCGGTGAATGAATTGTTCTCTAGAAGAAGGGAACCCAGGCGTTTGAGGCTTTTCAGGGAATCGGGGAGAGGCCCGGATAAGTTATTGGAGGCAAGATTGAGGCGACTGAGGCCACGCCAAACGGAAAAATCCCAGGGAAGAGAGCCAGAAAAGTGATTGCCCTGCAAATAAAGAGTCCGGAGATTCTTGCAATTAGAGAGGTCAGGAGGAAGGGGGCCGCGGAGGGCATTGAATCGGAGCCTGAGCTTGCGGAGGGATGTGAGATTGCCCAGGATGCCCACAGGAATGCTTCCCGACAGTTCAGCGCCCGGCAGAGACACCGAAACCACCCGGGGCTCTGAATCGCATGTCACGCCTTTCCATTTACACACGTTGCTGCTGTTCCCATTCCACCCGTATCCGTTGAGCCGCCCTCCCACTGCCTTCCTCAAATTCAAGAGCGCTTGCCAATCGCTCGCCAGATCCTCATTCTGCCCACTCACCACCACCACGCCCACACAAATTGCCCACGCTATCACAACCGCCCGCGCTGTAAAGTTTGCCATTGAATCGAATCGGGGTGAATTGGTGATCGTCTTTCTTGAATGCTATTTGGCGTGGCCCCTCTCCCTCCCTCTCCTCTCCTGCGTTGATTACCATTCAAACCAACTTGAAAGACCCGATCCGACCCGACCCGACCCGACCCGGTCGGTTTGACTGTTGTTACAACGCGTCTTGCTGTGTTTATTCACTGTTGGGACCGCGTTGTGGTTGTGGGTGTGGGTGAAGGAAGAGGGATTCTGTTGACGCGTCGGAGCTTACGGGATTCGATCCCCTAATCGCCTTACTAATTAGGGCGGGAATATCGAGCGACTTACCCTATACTGGGTTGCACACGATTAATTCGCCACTCTTTATATATCAATTACGTTAAACCTAACGCCCCTAATGTTTGACGGAGGATGACTTCAACAAAATATTTACTTCCAAACTACAATCTGTTGAGTAGTTCAAATTTATTTACATTTTTTTTTTTGGAAAAATAGAAAGTTGCATTCATTTATAGCTAAAAAGACAAAAAAATAAAAAATAAAATAAAATAGAAAGTTTTTGATTAATTAAAAACAGGTTTTAAGGGACTCGAAACCCAGTTACATATGAAAGATATTCAGGAAAGAAACAAAATACAACAGCGGTAAAAAAACCAGCAAAAAGACCAGCAACATAGGAAAGGACAGCAAGAGGCCAGCAAGAAATTGGCCCCAAGCCCAGCAAAAACATAAAATTAGAAATTCTTCATGGTTTCTTCTACATCCTGCACCAAAAGCATCATTGCCTTGGCCGCTTCCCTCAAGTCGGTATTTTCCTGAGCAGTCTGGCTTTCTTTCATCTTCATATCCTTCTCCGTCGTAGTCTACCTGGTTCTGCGCCTAGGGGTCTGGTGGCTTAGGCTGGAAGTAGGAGCATCTTCAATAACACCCAGGTTCTTCTCCTGGTTTTTCTTTTCCAGATGATTCACCAACGCGTTCATGTTCTGGGAGGAGACTTTTAGAACCTGGAGGCTATGGTCCATAAGGCTTTTCAAGGCTTTCTCATTTCTAGCCATCCGGGCATTGACATTGTCCTTATCCTCCTCCACCTGTTCCTTCAGTATTTTGATGACGTCCTTCAGATGTTTCAGGTCGCCTTTTATCAAGTCTTTCTCCAGCCAGTCTTCCATTTCCATTTCTTCCTTCGCTTCACTATTCTTCGTCTCCTCGTGCTGCTTCCTAGAGTCGGACATGTTGATCAGCTTGTTGATCTTAACTTCCAACTCCCTTTCTTTACCCTGCATGCTGGTAATGTTTTCCACCACCCACTTCTGAAAATTGAAGAATTCAAGGGTGCAATTGCGGGCGGTATCCAGAATGGTGTCTGCAGAATCCTTGCTTTGTTCCGTCTCCTCCGCATTAGGGTTTTCACCTTCCTTAGGCTTCAGAGCCTCTTTCTCAGTTTCCGAGCCTTCAAGATTAGGTTGACGATTCTCAGAATTGCCCCCTTCCTCTCCTTCCCCGTAATTCTCCTCCTTGTTAATCTCCATTTCAGAAATGTCTTCCTTATTCTTTCCCTCTTCTTCCTCACAAAGCACATCCTTTTCTTCCTGCACAATATCAACCTTCCTTTTTTTATGGGTAGGGGTGCTGGTCTCCCCAGTCGAATCAGAGTCTATGCATTTCTCAGAAATCTGAGCATTGAGGATTAAAGGGTCATCCTTGGTAGCCCTAGTCTTATCCTTCATATATTCATAAATCAGCAGAATGAGGCCCTGGTGCGCTAGAGGGTAGGAACTGGGTTTTTTAATATGGTCGGCCAAGCTCTCGTTAAGAGAAGAGGCTAAATAGAAGGGCAAAGATATTTTAGCCCCATGGCGGAAGTGGTTCAAGATGGCGAAGTGATAATTGTAAATTTTCGTAAACCTACCATCCACAGTTAGATATTCCATTAAAGCCCTAAGAATTTTTTGCCAGAAAGGTTTTACCTGTTGGGGGGTGAAGTATGATATATTGTCTTTCTTCGCCAGGTTGCCCTTCTCGTCCTCCGTCTTAGGAAAATTTTTGAAGGCCTCAGTGGCGTACTTTCTATTCCTATAGAATTTGGTCCCCTCCATCTTGAGTCCCGTTACCTCCGAGATCAAACTTTCATCGATGTGCCAGATTTCCCCAAACAGGGTAGCCCTGTTATTGCTCCAGCTTTTTGCAAACCCATGAGAAACAGAGTTTCTACTACCATGAAGCTTCTCCATATAATCCGTGAAACTGTGTCGGTGGAGCCTTCTCCACACCTTTCTTTCACTCTTCCAGTGCTCACAACCTGACGGTTCATTCCTATTAAGGTTGCCTCCCATTCTGCTTTCCAGGTCACAATCTCCTCTGTTACAACTTTCCAGGTCAAATAGAAAGTTATAATCATTTACATCTAATCAAATTTCATAAAATAATTAAATCTTTCAAATTCAAATGTGCTCATGTAAATTTAAATCTTCTAAATGGCAACATGCCCATGTTGTTTGCTTTGTTTACTGTTGCTCTTTTGTTTTTATTTCATGAATATACTAGTTTCTATAATGTTTTTATTGTAGGTTAAGCTTATTGGCCTAATAATTGGAGATCAATTACAAAATTTAGAATGAAATTGAATTAATATATTAATTTTCTTAGAAAATAAAATTTAACAAAATATTTTTCTTTCATTTAAAGTCTAAAAAATCTTTATTTTTTTTATTTTATAAAACGCATATTTAAGTTATATTTACTAATTTTTGGGGTTTTATGTAAATGGTCCTCCACACCCATATACAATTGTAGAATGTTCAAGAGATACATTTCTTAAGGAGATGAGAATGTACAATGAAAATGTGAATTGATGAAATTGAAAATATTTATTCAAATTAATTACATATTATTTTATTTCTTACTTTTCAATATTTAATCTCTAAAATATTTTAAAGATAATTTAAAAATATTATTTACGATAAAATTGAATTAAAGCATTCAGAATATTAGATAGAGAAAGCACATTAAGCTCCCTTTACTTTCAATTTTCTTTTTTATAAAACACATTAAAATAAGTTGTATAAATTATTATTTTGGGTTTGTATGTATAGAGTTCTTCGCATCCCCTTATGCAAGTGTACAATGCCTCTTATATGAATAATATTTATTTTTTTCTAGATATTCAAGTTTTGTATGTTGAAATTTGTATTTTTATGTTAATTTTTTATTTAGTTTTAAGGTTATTTTAAAATAATATTTTGTTATAATTGTTCCATGACACATGGTATACTTTTATTTTAAGTTGGGGTCTCTTTTTTAGATCCTTTTCATTTTTTATTTACTTCTTCTTGTATACATTCTTATATATGTGTTCCCCACCCATGTTATATTTATACTTATGTTCGCTTATTCATCTTATTGGTTACACTTTATTTTCACGCATTCATCCTTGATCTCCAAATTTTACTCATAGACATCAACCATCTTCTTTATGTGTGAGATTGATTCATAGCTTGACCCCAAATTCAAATTTGTCAACTCTCGCCCTTTTACACTAGTCATTAGAAGCCAAGTTATGCATACTTGTGAGATGATTTTGTGTCCTTATATTTAAATAAATTTATTTGAACACTAATTCATATTAGATAATCATTTAAAATCATAGCATTCTAACAAGCATTCACTAAAAAACATACCTATATTTTTAAAAATCTAAGTAAAACATGTCTACATATATCAAGTTTTAAAATATTCAATATTAGTAGATAATAATAATGAGTTTGATAGTAACGAATTTGAATCCAACAATGTAATGCACAACAATACAATCCATAATTAAGTGGTTCTAAATTTGAATAATTTGAATAATTTATATAAACTTAGTTGAACACTCATGTGCTTAAAGTAAATTATATGTAAATCATATTACGACGAGTTCATTAGATAAATTTATAAAAAAAATTGTTTCATATAAGTAAATGTACACAATTAAATGAGAAAAAAAATAGAAAAAAAATGATGCAAGCAATATGAATGCTAAAAATTAAAATTAAATCATTTGAAATGGAAATATTAGTTTTTTGAATTTAGAAACAAAGAAATTATTTTCATAAATTGAAACTTACTTTGCTCTACATCAAAATCTGCTATTTAAAGAAAATTTAGATCAAGGTCATTTACTATTGTTATTTGCACATGAGTATCATGATTTTTAAATATTAATTAAAAACATACAAGATCAAGAAATGGGATGAAATGATTAAGAAAAAGGCTATTTTCATAGAGTTTGCTTAATGGGGAGCACTTTGCATGCCTCCAAGTAGGCTCAAACTACAAAATAAATATAAAAGTGGTCCATAGATCAAGAAACCTAATAGAGGTGCCAAATTCTAAACACAAATGTAGATTGAGCTTTTACCATATGCTCTTAAATTGGTTGATGTCCTTCCAGCGACCTTAGCTGTAAGAAGAATTAGACAATGTGGAATTAATTCACCAACATAATGGAGTTATTATAATGCAACATTTTGGAAGAGAGAGGAGACATGATGGAGGATGGAGGAAGTAATTTGAAAAGGAATCCCAATGATAGAGTGTGAGGAGTGCAAGGAGTTCACAAAAAGAAGTGATGACTGGTACAATTGCATGGAGATTTGTATGTGTAAAGTTCACCTATCTATTCTAAGATGCAAAGTGGTTTGTTGTGAGATGCAAAATGACTATGTAGAGATGGGGTTGAGAAAAAATATGTTAATGCTCTAATTAAATCTGCATCAATATCAAATAAAGAACCATTGCATTTCCAATCAGTCAGTAGCTTTTTTTTGAATAAAGGGTAAAATTAATTAATAATTAGAAACAAGAATCACAAAAGAAAATCAGAGCCTCAAAGCTCCAGAAGAGAACAACAAGCCCAACCAAAAATCAACCAGCTTCATAACTTTCCATATCCTCAACAAAGATCTTATGCAAGTCCTGACAATAATCTGGGGAAAGATACTCCCAACCCTCAACTTTCCAATCATCACCATGTTCTGAGGCCCACTTGGCCCAAAAATCAACTGCGAGGAATGTGGATGAAAGACACCTTCTCCATCATAGCACTAATTTGCAAAATCTGGTGAACAATCTGTTGTTCTCAAAAAATGAGCAACCCAAGTTCACCTGCAATTGATCTATGAAATAGCCAATTTCAATCTATGAAGAACCTCAAGACTTGGATAATATAACATAAGATCCTAATGATCCTCCTGCACTTCAAGTTCTGCTAGACCTAGGGGGGACACCCTTTGATGCATTAAATACAACCAGTTACATACATATGGCAACATCAATATCATTCCACAAGCTCAACAAATTAGAAAATACTTCAGGTTGGCTAGATCTATACAAGCAATAGATGAATAAGAGCTTGAAATGAATAGGACACAACCCCCAAACATGAAGGGAAATAGATTTCTTTAAATTTATATGATTCTGAAAAAAAAAACCCCAAATTCTTCAAAGACCAGTGCCTTGTTCATTGGGAATGGAGTCACACACAGAACTACAAATGCAAATCTCGGGTGCAAATCTATTTTCATTATAAAAATATTCTTGCATCAATACCTTGTACCAATGCATTAATTAAATCATTCACAAAATCATCAGATCTTAGATACATATTCCATTATTTATGATTGATTACAGAATTTAAACTCTTCACTAAAGAATGCCTATAAACAAACACAACAATCTCCTTGAGATGAAAAATTACAGCCTCCTTGAGGATTTAATTTGTAACAAAGAAATACATTTTTAGAGACAATTTTGTGTGAAATCTACTCATTCCTTACACAAGTAGAACCTACAACTAGGAAACAATCTGCAACTACTGAAATGCAACTCTATACCCAAAAAAGACCCCTAGAATTTTACAAACTTGGAAAAGAAATTCATAACTGGAAACACAGAATTTTGGAGCCTTCTCACAAAAATTTTGGAACCCTTACAAATGAGAAGAACTGAGAATATGAAGAAGAGGGAAAAGATCAGATCTACATCACAAATTGCCAAGTGTCCTCTTTTCCCCAACTGAAAAATTCTTTGCATCATGCCCGCGGAAACTGCTCTTAAACTATGTGATTTTTGTTGAAACTGATTGCAGAAATGAAGTTCTTGTTTTGAGAGCTTTCCAACGATATATAATACTTTTTATTTTGGGTAAAAATACCACTCAAGTGAATTAATTCCGAATTGCAGACCAATCATTTAAATTTTTGCATTTTTTCAATAGTCTGAACTATATGTTTAATTTAAATTTTTACTTGATTTTCACCTTCTGTGCCTCGCCATGTGGCACCCTGTGATTTTCTTCCAAATCCACTCGTTCGCCACCTCATCCGCCACTGGACCCACCACCGGACTAGAACTCCTCTTTGTCGTTGATTCGCATTGGGTAACTGGTGAGCATCTTCATCTTGCGGATCAGCAACCACCGTTGATCTTCCTCGGACTTGCTCACTTGTTAACTCGCCTAAGCTGTTCTCTTCTATCGGGCCCCACCATTCAGTCACCATGTCGCGATGGTTAACCGTCGAGCATCTTCGTATTGCGGTATAGCGACAGCCGTTCGATCATCTCCAACTTTCTCCAACTTTAACTCGCCTTTCTGTCGCAAAATTTGGGTGCCTTGGGATGCGCATGCACGCATGGGGTCCACTAGGTCGCTGAGCTAACTCCTTGTCAAAAGCCTTTAAGCTTTGACACTATGAATGTGTGAGACTTTGTATTTAAATACAAAAATGCTCCTCCCCACCACCAATGTGGGATAAATGGTTTTACACATCCCTGACATCTGCATTCACCTGGAAGCTTCTAAGTATTTACCTCACCATGCAGAGGGAAATTAGCACTTACACCTATCAATTTGCATTTGCTAAATTTTTTTATGGCAACCATGCTACGCAGGGGGAAGTTTCTTGTTCTACGCCCAACAATGATTTTGTTTGAAACACTTCCTCCATGCCATACCCATGCACAGGCAAGGAGGGCTGGCAAAGGAAAGGCATTTCATATGCCAATTGCAATTTGCTGATAGTCTACAAAATCTACTCCATATCTCCATCATACCACATGAAATTTAAACCTACCAACTGCATTGGTTTGGAACTTCATTTTAACCCTCCCTCACCTCCATCTAGGGGCATAGGAAGAGGCACATGAGGGAAGCTCTACACCAATTGCATTTACTTGGAAGTTTTAGAATGCCTTCCAAACACCACACATGGAGGAGGCTACAACTGTCAATTGCATTCGCTGAAAGTTTCCTCTGGCCTCTTCAACCACCGCCATCTGCAGGAAGAATGCTGGAGAGTTTCAATGGCCTTTCAATGCCTTCTCCACGTAGCAGTGGAAGATTGGCTTACACCATGGCAATTTGCATTTGCAGAAAGTTTTATAAATCCCTCCAAACTCCATGCAGAAGGAGGCTACACCAGCTAATTTGCCATTTTCTTGAGGGTTTAACGTGGTCTATTCACCATTCCATACCACGCGAGGGAGTAGTTGGTCTACACCTACCAATTTCATTTGCTTTGGATGAAATTGGGGAACTTGTTTGTTGGAACGATTTTCTAAGCCCATTGCTTCAAGAAATCCAAGATGAATTCTCCCAATTGGTTCCACTTTGTACAATGAGATGTCAAAATCAACACTCCAATCGATTGCATCAAATGGTTTTATGCCTCTGAATACAATCACCACCAGTTTTGCATTCATTGGCTTATCACAGAATATGAAGGCTTTAGTGGATTTCTTTTTCAAGTATTGATTCCAGCAATTGAAAAACTCCACGAAATGAATCTTCCAATGCTTGGTGACCACATTCCTGATAACAAATTCATTTTCATTTTTCTATTTTGGAAACCATCACAGAGATATCCGCACAATATCTGCTTCCTAATTTGATAATCTTTTCGGTAGCATAGTCTAAATCTAGACGATTATCCAAGTGTCCAATAAAACTGATGAAATTTTCTGAATCCCTTTTCATGTTTCATTATGAAAATGAATGTGCTTATTCGTTAATCCTGGGACACATTGAACACATTCCTCTAATTTGTCCAGCTCTTTTAAAATGAACACTGCAAGGGCTTGAGCCAGATCGGGCCCCAAAGTGGGCCCGACTAAAAAAAAATTCGTTTTCATTCAACTAACCCTTGAAATGCCTCAGGCACCTTGAACATACCTTTGGAGTTGATTTGCACCATTATTCGATCATTACACTGAGTTTTGCAACTCACTAGCAATTGTGCTACATTTTCGCATTTAAACCCAAAGATGCATTTTAAAAACTGGTCAAAACAACTTCCTGGACTTCACAAACTGATAGGCGTACTGTTTGATATATTGGCATTCACTCTGCCAAACCATTTCTCAAGACGAATCCCGGGTGAAGAAATATTAATGCACAAAGATGACCAAATGGCTCTACCAGCACTTGAACCTGATAAAATCAATGTGTAGGGACCTCAAAGTGCACACATTAAAAATATCAAATGGTCTTCGTAGATCCCCAAATCTGGGACATAGGTACCTTGAAGTACAAAGAAGACCATGGAATGTTTAGTTTGACTAGGAAGCTGATAAGGTGCAAATGGTGAGCTCATAAAAATAGTCACTTTAACAGATGTAATAATGAAAGTGCAGAAAACTAAACAAAATGGCTCAAGAAACCATCTTGGAAAACTGATCAAATAGATTGGTAAGGGCTTCAAACTGGAAATATAGCTTATCTTTCATACCAGCAATAACCTAGAATAAACATCCTGACATGACATTCACCGGGGCAAATTTTACATATGTGCAAAATGGTGCTCTGACTAGTTGTTGAAACAGGGACTTATGCAAACAACACAAACTGCAAATGGATTGAGCTTGCCAAACTGAGCAAATGGATTTATAGGGACTTGAAATTTGGCACGTGGACTCACCTAAATGCATACAATTCAGTTCACTTTTAATTTTAACATGATGATCTACTGGTCATAAAATGCAAAGCCTCAAAGTAGGCCACTTAGTAAAATCTGAATTTGTGCATAGAACAACTTTCAGTCCACCCCTTGAAATGGGTACTTGACAAACTAATCTAAACTGAATTCTGAAAGTTGTAGAACACTGCATAGGCTAAATGAAAGGTGCAGGACACATTTCCCAAGCCTTACCCCTTGAAAGTCAACTGGCTCCATTTTACCCTTCTTCAAATAGGCCTATCAGGTTGACTCATTAGGTGGTCCTTTGAAAGTGCAGATGCAAAATTTTGAAATGGGCCTCTCAAATTCCTGAAATTTTTATGAGTCCCAACACAATCCCTGCTAGCTACCAATTAATCCCACTCACCTTCTGCTCAATCAACAGGTTAACAATAATCTGTGAATCCGACTCACAGATAACCTTATGCCACCCCAACTCAAATGCACGCTCCAGGGCATAGAAAATTGCTAATCCCTACATAAAATTATTAGACTACTTCCCTTTATACACTGAAAAGAAGAAAGCCACATCCCCCATATGATCCCTACCAACACCACCAATCCCAGCAGGACCCAGATTAACCCTAGAAGAGACATTGATGTTAATCTTGATGGACTCATCTTGAGGGGGCAACCATCTTCCCACCCTATGAACCTTCTTCATAGCATGTTTACCTCTCCTGACACAAGTTGAGACAAAAGACATCTCCTACAAACCCAACCTACTCACAATATCAGCCTCTCCTCTATCCGGAGGAAAATTCACCTCACATTTAGCTTCCACCCTCTTCTGGATCATTCCAATGATTCTACTCCACACTTGTTGAACTAATAGTCTGACTTCCCTAAAGATCCTCCTATTCCTCTCTAGCCAGATCTACCAAAATATGAAAATGGGCCCAATGTGCCAGACAGTCTGAAGAAAAGAGGACAAAATAGGAGGCCTGCCTAGACTACTCCAAAAATCCACCAAAGAATCCGTGTGAACACAAGGGTGCTTCCACACCCCCCACCAGTAGTGTCAAATCACCAGCAAGAAAGGGCATCTGAAGAATAGGTGTGAAGAATTCTCCTCCCCATTACCACACAAAACACAGATGGAAGGCCCATGGAACCCACGCTTGCAAATATTGTCCTAGGTTAGACATCTATTCAAAGCCAAAGTCCAAGCAAAATAGTTACACTTCGGCCAAGAGAAATTGTTCCAAACATATTTCCACTAGTGCACCTCCCTCCCCTCCAATCTATGGGACAACAACTCCTGGTATCCACTGGCAACAATAAAAATACCCTTAGGATTCTGGGACCAAGCAAGTCCATCCCTATCCTTAACGAAACTACAGTGTCTACTTGCCAAAATGCCATGAAGCGCAGTGCAGTCTTCATCCATACCAACAATTGACCATTCATTAGGATCCTACTAGTGCACCATCTTCAATTGCCCACACCTATAAATAGACTTAAAGTTGCTTACTCTAGACCACCTTGCCTCCAGAAACCTCTGGCAAAGATTCCCTAAGTTAGGAAACTGATCAATAATGGGGGGTAACCATCCCAAGAATCGAACTAGAAAAGCACCTCTTCCCCCCTCTTACAGATCCAAAAAAGTCCTTTTATTAGAGCAACACCTTTCTTGAGAGTACTTCAAATCATAGAGCCTTTTCCTGCAAACAGATATCTTGGGATTTCCTCCTTTGGGATCATCTGCATATACTTGTAAGACAAAATCCTAGCCTAACCTCATTCCTGTTCAACACACCACCTCTAGTATAATTTTTTTGCCAAAGCCTCCCCAAATAAAGTAGACTGCCTTAAGCCAAGCCTGCCCAATTATTTCAGGTTGCACACCAAGTCCCATTTGACAAGACACCATTTATAGGAGGAGAGGTTTTCTTCCCATAATAATTGCCTTGCCAAAGAATCCAATCCCTTCACAAACCACTTTGGGGCCACTTGGAGCATACACCTATAAATCGGAAGAGCATGAACCACCGACTAGATCAGTTGAACTTTCCCAACAAAGGATAACCATCTATGTGTCCAATGTTCAACCTTCATGCAAAATTTGTCCAAAATACCTTGCCAAGAGTCCCTGGGAGGATTACCAACAGAGATAGGAATACCTAGGTAAGTCAAGGGAAGAGAACTGACTTGGAATCTCAAGATATGAGCAATCCTCATCTGAATAGTGTCAGGTGTGTTGAAGAAGAGAATGGAAGATTTATCCCCATTGATCAACTGGCCAGAAGAAGCAAGATATACATCTAAGACTTTACGCATATTTATAGCTTGTCTTATCCGATCTAGTCCCATCAGGGTCGTATCATCCACAAACGACAAAGATATGCCATTATCCCAACTCCAACCATGAATAGTACCCAAACCCACATTAAACTTAATCAACCTCCCCAGACCCTTGGCCAAAAGAATTAATAAGTATGGGGAAAGAGGGTCCCCCTGATGAAGACCCCTAGATGCACCAAACAACTCAGTATGATCTCCATTAATTAGCATCAAGAATGAGGTAGATGAAACACAACTCCTTACCCATTGGATCCATTCATCAGCAAAACCAAAAGACCTAAGAATATTCTGGAGAAAGGACCAACAACTCTATCATAAGCCTTTGCCATATCCAGCTTGATAAACATAGCATTTTCCTTGGAGGCTGCCATAGAATGAATGGTCTCAATAGAAATGACCACTCCATCCAAGATTTGACGACCCTCCACAAACCCACTCTGCTCCTCAGAAATGACCCCCCCAAGCCAATTCTTCAACCTTTCTGCTATCAACTTAGAAATGATCTTATAAATCACATTACAGAGAGAAATAGGATAGAACTAGCCTAACCGATCCACCCCATCACACTTGGGGATGAGCACAATGAAAGTTGCATTCAAAGATTGAAGCATATGCTTATTCCTCTGGGACTCTTGGACCACCTCCAATAAGTCCAATTTCATAATATCCCAGAAATCTCGATAGAACTCAATTGGAAACCCATCTGGTCTAGGAGCTTTCCCCTTCTTCATATGGAAAACAATCCTTTCAAGTTCTTCCAACAAAATAGGACCCATAAGCTGCTCATTCATCTCCCTAGTAACTAGAGATGGAATACAAGCAAGAACTTGATTCTCCTCTTCAAATTCCCCCTGAGAATCCTCACTAGAAAGGGATCGGAAATACTGCATAAACTCCCTAGAAATCTCCTACAAGGATAAACACTGCTCACCTCTATCATTAACCAGAACGGGGATGGAATTTCCATGTCTTCTTTCTTTCACTGAATTGAAAAAGAACACAGTATTATTATCCCCCACTTGAAGCTAATCAATATGAGCTCTCTATTTCTAGTAGATTTCCTCCCTAAGCTCCCACTCCTCTAAATCCCTGACTATCCTGTCTTCCTCCCTAAGCAAGGCTTTTGACAATCCATGCTCTCTTATTTCTCTAGTAATGCCATTCAACTCTAATTGAGCATTTGTCTTAGCATGAAAAATATTACTGAAACACTGACGATTCCACCGTTTAAGCTGAAACTTAACTGGTTGCAGCTGCTTGGAAGAAGTGTACATAAGATGGAATTTTAAAGAAGGAATGAGAGCAACCCGAGCAGAAGAAGAGACCAATTTGATGGGTCAGTGGTTCGAACCTCTCCAATCTAAAATCTTAGAGCACGTGGACCACCCCCCACCAACCCAAAAAATAGAAACCAAAAAGCGATCCAGCCTCTCCGCAATCTAATACTCCCCTACCCTCCTATTGCTCCAAGTGAATAGATCATTACCAATCTTGATGTCAACAAGATTCAAGGTTTATATACTATCTCAAAGAAGGAAGGAAGAAGGCTCCAACTGTATAACACCACCCTTCTTCTCACTCAACTCTAAGATGGCATTGAAATAACCCGCCATAATCCACAGATGAAAAGGAAACAAACCACACATAAAAGAAATATGAGACCATAGATTCTACTTACCCTAAAGATCAGTGGGGGCATAAATGTTAGTAAACAAGATATATACCCTAGTCTCAAGACTAGAGGCAACCTTGGATAAATAAGATCTGGAAGCTACCCACCATATAGGGCGAATCCTCAAGGGGTTCCAAAGATAGGCCACCCCTCTAGAGGAGCCAAATGCCCCAATACACTGACATTCACCTCTCCCCCATAACTTTGGCACCAGACCCAACATATTTTCCACAGATAATTTAGTTTCCTGCAAGAAAATGACATCAGGAGAATTACTCCTTATAAACTCCCAAACAACTTTTGTCTAGGGCCACTGTTCAAGCCCCTCACATTCCATGATAGCACAATCATTTCAGAGGATTAGAAAAATGATAATCCAGAGTCTTTACTAACCCTGACTCAACCAAATTCCCTCCCATCAATTTGATCTTATCCAACTCCTTCTTTCTGCCAACCTTCAAAATCTTCTCCGTTGCTCCTTTTTAAAGTCTTTCTGAAGAAGACCTAGATGTAAGGAAATCTTATTATTTTTGACCCCAACAAATTCCAATTTCTATGTTGCAGGAGAAACATCCCCACCAACCAACTTCACTTCAGCACTAGAGATGGGTCCCATTTGAGCCACTACTTGTTGATCCATCTCCATTTGTTGACTCCCAACCACATGCTGAACCTGGGTAGTATCCAAGTTCACACTATCAGGAACCAACCCTGTTGCACTTTGATTCAAAGGAATCAACCCTGGATTCACCTCTTGATGGCAAATATCATCCAAGGCTTCAAATTTGTTAAAGGTATCCTCCTCCCATCTCTCCCACAAATACCTCTTTTGACCCCGATTCCTATTCTTTGTCTTAACTGGGACAAAATCATCAGCACCCACAACCTCATCAGATATGGAAGCTTTTCCTTTATCAGCCCCATCTAGGTTACATGAAGGTTGTTGAGGTTGATGCACAACTGATTTAGACCTAGGGAACTTGCGTTGCAAATGACCATACTCATGACATAGATGGCACCGAAATGGTAAAGTCTCATAATCCAGTTGTTGGACCCAAGAATAAGAACCCACACATATATCTATAGCATCTGGTGAAGGATTACTAAGATCAATTTCAACACAGATACGAGTAAAAGTCATTACCTTTTTTCTCAAGGTTTGCATTGAAGATCCAACCGGATTCCCAAGAAAAGAAGCGAGCATCCGCAACACATCCCCCCGACAATATTCCACTAGAAAATGAGGTAATCAAACCCACACGGGGACCCTATTCGGGAGCTCCTCCGAAGGGTTAAATCTTGTATGCCAAGGTTTGATCAACAACCCCACCTGGTTATAAAAATATGGGCCTCCTTCAAAGACCCTATTGCGATCCTACATGCAATTGAATGTAACCATGATGTAGTTGTTTGCCAACAACATAATCTCTATTTCCCCTTCCAGCACCCAAATCCTCTGAGCCCAATTCTCCAGAAACTATAGAGAAACCCTCATCCCCAAAAATTAGCAGTAAAGTGAATGCTTTGAAAAATATTCAACATCCTTGGTGACCATCTCAAGAAGAATTACCAAATTCGGCCTCTCTTTGCATCTCTCAAGACAACCATTAAAATTTGAAATACGAGATCCATTGGACACACTAGCAATAGAAACCCTCGAGTCAAGAGAAAAGATATTATTATCAAAAGTCTTAACACCATTATTCGGGGAATGTGAATCCAAAGCTTCTCGAAAATCCAAGCTAGGAGAAGCCTCTGAAGCCACTTCTCGCAAACCAGCCATCACGCTTGATCAAAAACCAACACCCTAAGTGAATAAGGGAAAGAAAGAACTCTCCCTGAAAACACCCACCCCACTCACCACCCAAACTCAAGCCCTCCCTACCATGCCAACACCACAAAACGTAGCAGAAAAAGAAGGTGGAACCAGGGAGTAATCACCCCTGACACCCCCGAGCCACCTCCTCTAGCACACAACACCATTGAATCCATGCCCCACCCTGCAACACCAATCACACCCACCCCCCGCACACTAGCTGAAAGGCACAAACACAAGCTAGGGAATAGATGCCCTAGCTCGACCCTTGCGAATCCCGCACCCACACGCCATCGCTCCTTCCCAATGCATTATTTCATCAGTCAACAATTTTAAATCATATGTTTTTCCTATTTTTTGGTTGTGAATGGTATCATTTTGTTATGAAATCCAAAAACAAATTCCATCTTGTTTTTGGTTGTTTGTTTTGAGGACATGAAAATGAAAAATGAAAACTACGAAAAACATTCCAAAAATCAATAGACAAGCATATTGTAATTTCTATCTTAAGATTTAAAAGGGAACAATAAATTGTTCATAGAAATCTAACTTTTGAACTTTAAGTTGAGAGAAAGTGAGATTGGATAGCAATGAATCAAAAAAGAGTGTTTCAATATGCTAATATTGCAAATGGATGTTATGACAATATGCATATTAATAGTTAAGAGTAATATGCAAAACCAATTGAGTGACTTCAGTCAATGTAATGTATGAATAGTTTATAGATTCCAATTAGGTGCTCTATTGCAGTGGACATCTTATACAATATATGGAGCCAACTATTCTCTTTCCCTTGCTAAAAAATGAATTACCATTAACAAAGATATAAAATATGGGCATTTATAAGTTTGGTGTAACCATTAGGAGCTAGGAGTGAAGGTTCACTCCATGGTGATAAAGAGTTTGGTGCATTTTGAAAAGAAAGGATATTATGTGCAAAGGAGAACAAATTTAGTAGCTTGGGAAGCCTAAAAGGACATACAAGTATCTAATTCCAGTCAACCAATTAGACATTAAAATATACAATAAATTAGATAAAGGTGTTGGGTCTCAAATCAACAGATTGGATAGGTTCTAAGGAAATGCCAACTCCTATGATCAAACCCTCCAATTGACTTGGCCAACATATAGAGTGAACCTGTTTGGTTACTAACTCTCTCACTTTAGGCTCTGCAGGACCTAGGCGGGTATACCTATTCACTGAATGTCACCAATAACCAGTGCCTTTTATAGCAGATTTATTAACCTAATCTGATATCTCCTGATCTTGAAATGGCATGAGTTCCTTGAATGGAGATATAGCAGATGAGTTCAAGATTGTTGTTGTAATAACTGTTTGTCTTATGTTTCTTAATCACTTCTATTGCTGTTAAAACAATCAATTATGAATGAGATGATGAATGTGATTTGTGATTTAGCCAGTGCCTTCTTTGCTGTTTGGGTTACAGAGTCATTACACTTTTCTTCAGGACTTATGATGCGAACCTGTGAGACAGTTTTTTAATTCATCCCTTTATGAACCTGTCAGTTATTATTTCTTTTGGAACCAAATAAATGCTTATATCATATGCTGATTGAGTGAATTTAACCCTACCCTTAAGGGACCAATCAATTAAGCTCTGCAAGGAACAATCACAATCTGCAAGCAAAACTTTTGTTGCAACATTATAATACAAAGCATAAATTCGATCTTAAGAACATGAATAACCTTATCTTATCAGACAAAATCACAGACGATTGCCAAAAGAAAATGAAATGATCCGTAACACATATGCAGAGAGATAATTGATCAAAATTTGTATTCCATTATGGTTCGTATACAGAAGACTTACAGGCTGTCATTTATCGCTACCTTCATCCTATCTAATCCCTATCACCATATTACAAAAATCATTCTCATATATATATGAGGATGAAGGCTTTTCATGAAGAGACACGACTCTTCGGAATACTAATCATTACTTTCAGTGTTTCTAAGCTTAAGCAAAAAGAGATTTAGAAGTCCTAAATGATGAATGTAATCATCGTTCTTGAAGGTTTTGATTCGAGCACTTTGTTTCTTTAATTCATCTCCCTGCGATAGATACTTGAATATCATCTGGTTGACAGTAGGGGCCATATCTTTACTTCGATCTATTTCTGACAAGGCCCAATCCTTGACGCTGACGAGCTCTTTTCGCAAATCCTCCAGGGATATCACTTCTCCTTCTTTGTAGACAGAGGGCATTCCAACAGGTTTCTCATCATCCAAATCCTTCAGGTCTCTCCTCAGCGTATCCTCAAGTTTGACATGATTCTCCATATACGCAGTCCCCTCAGCTTTTTCCTCTGGTGTCATGGCATCGACATTATTCAGTACTTCATGCAGTCGTGCTTTTAGTCTCTCATGCTTTGTTAACGCCTTTATCGTTCCATTATATACTTTCCAATATGGTTCAACCTGCAAGAGCATGGTGTTAAACCGATGTCCTATGATGTCGTTGACCAGTTTGTCCATCCTTTGTTGGATACCTTCTGTGCGTTTATTGGCCTTTTCTGCTTGATACTTCCAGTACAGAGCATCAGAGACATCGTCCAAGCTACGTACCGCAGGGTATGAGGTGTATTCACTGATAGGACTCCCTGTCTCTAGTTGCAATACTTTTGCCTGCAACTTTTGATTCTCCTCTTTAGATTTTTCATATAACCCCTTATATGTGATGTTTTCTCTGACCAAAAATTCTGTCTGGTCTAGGTTCAATCTAGCAACATCCAAGTTGAGTTTAGCAGTGATCCTAGGGTCTGTCTTACCAACCTGATGAACCATGAGGTGCCCAAAGGTTTCTTCAATGTCTACAATGATAGGCCTCTTCCCCTTTGGATATAATGCCCATTGTAGGAGAGCTTTCTTGTCTGGATCATATCCAGAGCCTAAGAACAATTTGTCTATCTCCTGAGGCAACACCTGTTGATTTAAGTCTTGTTTCTTCAGGAAGCCGTCAAATAAAAGTGCTGAGTTTATATCCCAACCAGAGAAGATGATTACACCAGCCTCCTTCAGTAATTTCCTCCCTTTCTCAGGATTCATATCTTTCATGAGGACATCAATCTCATCCTGCAATTTCTTCATCTGTTCCTCCTCTGGTCTTCCAGCCATGCTTCGTTTTACATGAGCTCCTTTGTATTGGTATAAAAATGAAAGAAATTCCCTAGAGGAGGCGAATCCATCATCAGCAACAAAATCTTCATGCTCAGTCATCCTTATATCGATGACATCCTTGATGTTAATTTCACCAGTGTCCATATTCATCTCTGCTTCGAAACCAGGAGGATAATCTTCTCTAGGAGAATCAGCTGGGATACTACTGGCGGTCGATTTTGGTGACATGTGGGCTAGGGGCTGACTATCCTTCTCAGTATTAATGAAATGAAGGAATTGCGAAGGCACTCTATGCATGATTTCTGCTTCATGTTGAAGCAGCCTTTTAGCCACTTCCAGAGGATCTTGGAGATTTCCAATTAGGTCTCCATCTATCATTCCCCTTACCCTTTTCCATTTGTAGGCCTCCCAAACTAACTCACTCTTTTCTCTCAAAGCTTTGGCCTCCTCTCTTTCAAGATTCTTAATCAGGTCATCTGGCATTTTGGCCACATGTATTCCAGCTTTGAGTTTTTGTGATACTCTGGCAGCTCTTATATATCCTTCAGGGTCGAAGTTCTCTCTAGGTTCACCTAGAGTCATGCCATAGTAGTCTAACTTGTTCTGCAGTAAATGATAACTTTTTGAACTTTTAACAATGAAATCAGAAAAAACCAATAAACCTGGAACAATGGATTGTTTACCAGAATCTGTAAGGTGTTTAGCACTGACAACAGACAATTATCTTATAATCTCCAGGCTAGCCACCCTGTTTGGCACTGTAATTGGGAGCATGTGGGGTTTTCCTTCATATCCAAATACCCTGATTTATGTGTGATTGTTATGGCAATACCAATCACCCCAATTATGATCAATCTGTGACTCTGGAGAGAAGTCCTTTGGTCTGAGGAATCTCTTGATTTCAGGGGACAAAGTGTAATCCCTGTGTTGCCCAAAAGCTGCACTAAGAGGTTTCACAAAATATTCTTGAAAGTGCCAATACTGGTTGTTCATGAACCTCTGGTCCCATGCAGATACCCATAACTGAACTGGCTTCTTCAAACCATTTTTATCATAGGATCGAATGCAAAAATCATCTGACCAGAAATTAATCTCTTGTCCACAATAAAGGATGATATGCATTAACAAGGAATACAATGAAAAATGAACATTCACAAGGTCCCCTTTCAACTTTTCCAATCCATGATTTAAAGCATCTGCAACATAAGTGGCAAAATCAAATGACCTAGGGTCTTTTGACTGTAAATCAACACACAGAACCATAACCCCAATATCCATGAGTGGATGAGCCTCTAGGCCTAATACTTGAGCTGCAACATAGTAGGTATATTTAAAATAAGGATGGAAATGGTTGACATCAAACGGCACCTTGTCATCTTTGCTGAATGGAACAAATGACCCACCCACTTTTGGCCTGTGAATAGGTAGCCTCCAAGTCCTGTAGATGTTTTCCAAACTAAAGAATTCTTGTGAAAGTTTCTTCATATCGATACTCTCCTCCACCTCCCAGTCCAAATCAAACACCATATCAATAGTCTGTTTGTTAATTACTACTAATGTATTCCCTCTGTAATCACATATGGTTTTGGTTCTTGGATTGTAACAATCTACCAGAGCTTTCATTAATTATACATCTACAAACACATTTGGGACTACCAATTTGCCTAAGTTCTTCTTCCATAGATTACTTATGGGTTCAGGAGCGTCCCTTCTTTTGTAACTAAATAAGAATAACTCATGTCCTCTGATTTCAGTCCAAATATCTCCTAGATTTTCAAATCTATCCTCCAATCCTTCTTCTTCACTTTTGATCTTTTTGGACCTTACACTAGATGAGGGACATTGGTCTAATAAATCCTGCGTCAGAGCTCTTCCTTCCTTCTTTTGTCTCTTGGGCTTCTCTTCAGGGTTTAACTCTTTTCCTTTCCTACTCTTTTTAGAAGAAGAAGACGAAGGTTCCATGATTACAGCAAATATGAGAAACAACACTTACTTGGAGAAATGCTCAGCTCTTCTGGTTATCGTTCGCAAGTTTCCACAAGTTCTTCGCAATTTTCAGTCTTTTAGCATTGATCTGGTTCTTATGAAAATTCAATCAGTTCAACTGTAATCGTATGGGCAACTTGTGCACAGTTAATGTTCTGCGTCTACAACGGCTACTCAAGTGTTTAAACTTAATTGCAGATGTGACATTCTTCACTTGGGCCTTTAACTCTTTCGCGGGAAGTACAGTTCGCTCAAAGTGATCATATTTCAAGTTATCGATGAAACCCTTGTCTTCGGCCGAGTGTTTAAATCTTTCATCGAAAGCCCGTTTTCTTTGATACTATTCTTTCGGTGAGTAGCCCATGTCGAGAAGCCACTTTCAAGACTCATCGAAATCGTTCTTTCATCGATAGACCTCCTATTTCGATAAGTCACTCGCAAGTTTCATCGAAATCATTCTTTCGATGAATTTCTTTCTTCGGTGAGGGCCCATGTATGTTCATCGATATTCCTTTTTCATCGATATCCTCCTTTATCGATGAAACACCTTTGCTTTTGTTTGACATTATGTCATCGATGAAAACTTGCGTTTCGATGAATGCTTTATGAGTTTCTTCGGTAATGATATTCCTTCGAAATCACTTTTGCCTTTTTGCCTTTCGTTTTTTACCTTTTCGATGAAACTTAGAGTATCGATGAGTGATTTTCTACATTCATCGAAAGTAACTTTTGCCGAAATACTTTTGCTTGGTGCTTTCTATACCTCGTTTCGATGAAAATACCCTTTCGATGAAACTTCTTTTGCAGTGCTCGATACAATTTGCTGGCCGAAACATCTTTCAGTCTTCACGCCTATGGGAATATACATTTTTTTTTATATATTTTTTATGTTCAAATATAGTGTTCAACAGCGGCTCTGACTGAGGATGGAGGCATATTGAATATGTCTTCAAGAATTCAGAATCTCTGGTTAGCGCAGATTTATGATGGTATTTACAATGGAAATGGATCCTAATCTACTGTACATGTGATACAGAATGTTCAAGAAAAGAAGTTTTTTAAGAATTGCCCATGTACCGGCAATTCTTGGACCTCCCCTGTTGCATTTTGGAGCAAATAGGAATCCTCCCCTTTTTTATCTATGATCACATATGGGCCGATCCACAAAGCTTCAAATTTACCATGCTTACCTTTGTCCTGATTCCTGGCATTCCACATTAAAACCCAATCACCTACACAAAATTTTCTGTTTGATGTCCTCTTGTCATACAACCTCTTCATTTGATTTTGAATTTTGATATTCTGCCTTTGAGCTTCTGCCCTGACTTCATCAAGTTCTACTAACTGCATTATTCTTTCTTGTGATGGATCTTCAACATCTATCCCTTCTTGAATCATAAATCTATGTACAGGCAAGAGATTATCCAAAGGTAGTCTGGCCCTTTTGCCATAAACCAATTCAAATGGAGACTTTCCTGTAGATTTTTTCACAGTTATCCTGTCTGCCCATAGTGCAAGATTCAACTTTGAATCCCATGCTTTTTTGTTCTGTCCCAACATCTTCCTAATGATCTTTAGGATATTCTTGTTGCTTGATTCAGCTTGTCCATTCCCCTGGGGATGGTAAGGAGAAGAATGTGATATCTTAATGCCATATTCTTCACAAAAAGTGTTGAATTCCTCTGATCTAAAGGACATGCCATTATCTAAGATGATCCTTGTAGGAACACCGAATCTAGTAATAATGTTCTCCATTAAGAATTTTATCACCACCTTGCTAGTGGCCTGTTTGGTAGGTATTGCCTCCACCCATTTGGTAAAATAGTCTGTAGCAACTAATATCCATCTGTGTCCTCCACTGGATTTTTCTGATATTTCCCCTATAAAGTCTATTCCCCATTGTTGGAATGGTTCCTCAGCCAACATTGGTCTCAATGGGAGTGATCCTTGATACTTTGTTTTGTTTGAGAACTTTTGACAAGCTTCGCACTTTCTGACATATCTATAAGAATCATTGAAGACACATGGCCAATAATATCCAGCTCTCAATATTTTATGTGCTGTAGTCTTGGCCGAGAAATGGCCACCACAAACCCCATCATGCATTTCATGAAGAACCTTATCTGCCTGGTAGTTATCTAGACATAATAACAATATCCCATCTCTATTTTTCCAATATAAGTCCCCATTGATAATTACATATCTTGCTTATTTTAGCTTCAGAGCTCTCTTCTGATTATCAGTCATGCCATCTGGACATTTCAAATGCTTGAGATAGTATATGATATCGGTGTACCATGCTGTTCTTTCAATACTGAAGTTAGCTTCTTCCCATCCAACCTGATTCACACCAGATTCCTCCATTTCAGTTCCTGTCATGAGTTTGGCCAGCCCTTGTCCTTTGATAACCTGTGAAATTTTGAGTTCAATGTTAAATTCTTGTATCTGATTGATCCATTTGCATCTTTTGCCCGTGACCTCAGTCTGTCTGAAGATATCTTTTACTGCTGCATTGGGGACATAAGCTATAACTTCAGCCCCTACTAAGTATGGTCTAAACTGTTTCACTGCTTTGACCAAAGCATAAGCTTGCTTTTCATTCAGTTCATATTTTACTTCTGAAGGGCTCAAAGACTTGCTAAAGTATGCAATGGGTTGCTCATACCCTTCTGAATTTTTCTATAACAACACTGCTGCTATAGTGTGACAAGAGGCGAATGAGAATATCATAAAAGGTTTACCAAAATCTGGGGAAATTAGTACTGGTGCCTCAGAAATTGCTCTTTTGATTGCCACAAAAGAATCAATTGCCTCTTCAGTCCAGTCAATTTGGGCCTCTTTCTTCAACATCCTTACTATAGGTTTTACTATGTCTGCAAAATTCAAAATGAACCTTCTCACAAAATTAATTTGTCCCAAGAATGATTGAATGGCTTTGATAGTTCGAGGGATGGGAACCTCATTGATAGCTGCTACTCTCTCAGGGTCAATTCTTACCCCCTCCTTGGATACTATGTGTCCAAGTAGTTTTCCCTCTTCAACACCAAAGTGGCATTTCTTAGGATTCAAGGAAATTCCATATTCTAAAGCTCTTTTAAATATCTTCTCAAGGTGTTCACAGTGATCATCAGCTTTCTTTGAGTATGCAGTCAGATCGTCTTGGTATACCACCATGATTACATCAATCAATTCTGCAAAAGCCACATCCATTGCCCTTTGAAAAGTAGCTCCAGCATTGGTCAATCCAAATGGCATTTGTGCATAAACATAAGTGCCCCATGGAGTTGTGAAGGCTGTCTTATATTTCTCAGTTTCTCTAACTTTCACCTGATTGTAACCTGAAAATCCATCCATCATAGACAACAACTCACACCCTGTTACCCTCTGCAGCATGTTATCCATATTTGGCAATGGATAGTTATCCTTTAGAGATGATATATTCAAATTTCTAAAGTCTACACATAATCTAATATCCCCATTCTTCTTCCTGACTGGTACCAAGTTAGAAACCCATGTGGAATATCTGCATGGTTCAATTATTCCCGCGTCTTTCATCTTTATAATTTCTTCCCTCATTTTTGGTAACAATGTAGGATTAATAGGTCTCTGCTTTTGCCTGAATGGTTTAGCTTCTGGTTTAAGTGGTATCTCATGTTGAAAGAGATCTTCCCTGTAAGCTTTGAGATCTTCATAAGACCATGCAAACACATGTTTGTATCTTTTTAGCAATATTATCAGTTGTTGCCTCATAGTAGGAGTTAATTTTTTTCCAATAAAAACATTTTTGGGGGCTTCTTTGCTTCCTAGATTGATTTGTTCAATATCACTCTCTTTAACAGCTGACCCTTTGGTTTCAATCACATCTTGAGCATTAAAAGTTCTTTCTAATGCTACTAGGCCTCTTGGTAATTTATTTGATTTTAGTTGTATAATTTCATGTCCAAATAAAGTTTCCTTACCTTCAGTTTTCTCCACAAAGTCATTAAAATTTATAGCTTGAGTCTGATAATGATCAACAAACTGTAAGAAGTTCAACAGATCTGCATCATCTTGAAACACTTGCCAATTATACAAGTTGTCAGGAATAGATGGTCTTACTTTCACTTCCACTTTAGATATCCCAATTAGTGTTATATCATTGCCTTTTAATGCAATATTTGCTAAAAAATCTGCCATGATGTTTTTTGACCTATCTATCCAGGTTATCTGAAAAGCATCAAAAAGCTCCATGGTATCCCACACAGCATTCCTGTATTGTTTCAGTCTTAAGTGTTTTGAGGCATATCTTTCCTTTACTTGTGAGACTATTAATTCTGAATCACCAAAGACACTTAGCAATTTGATCCCATGTTTGACTGCTATGTTAAGACCAGTGAGTAGAGCTTCATATTCAGCAATGTTATTTGTACATTCAAATAACAACTTGAAAGAATATTTGTAAGTTTCCCCTGTGGGTGAGATAAAAAGGATTCCAGCCCCACTCCCTTCTTTTCTACAAGACCCATCAAAGAACATTTTCCATATCTGACCATCCTTTTTAGTTAGACATGACTCAATGGGGACCCACTCTTTAATTTTAGGTCTTGTTAACTGTACCTGGAAGTTGTCCATGTCAGTTTGTAAAAAACATACTTGGTTCACTATTTCTTCCATGTCTTCTATGATATATGTGGACCGAGGTTCCCTGTCAATTTTTATTTCCTGTCCATTTATTGGAATCGTAGCATATGACAAATCCAGCTGCACATATCCACCAATCATATTCGACCATTGTCTAGACAACAACATTCCATAATTTGGAGGAACATCTACCACTGTGATATCTGTTTTATATGATGCTTCTGGATAGGCTGCTAATCTGAACTCTACATCCTTCATGATACCAACCACTGGGACTGATCTATTGTCCATGGCATAGCATTTCCCAAAGGTAGTATCAACTTCCAATCCTAGTTCTTTCATCACCCCAACAGGCATGACATTTATGGCTGCTCCTGAATCGATCATACAATTCTTCACCCTTTTGTTGTTTATCACCAAAGTGAGATAAAATGGGTCTACTTGTGTTGGGTTTTTAGTTATAGTGGACCCTAAATATATAACTGGAGCCATTTGTTCATTATTGTCACCTGTTGGGACCTCTTGTTTCTGTTCATTAATCTTTTCTTCTTGGACACCTGAAATCATCTCCAAAGTTTTTTCTCTATACTCAGGAAACCTCATTATTTCCATCAATGGAACAAAAACTTTTAATTGTGTTAATGCAACTGAAATATCAAATGAGGTAGAGTGTTGTGATGAAGGAATTTTTACTATTTCTTTCTTTTGAACATCAGGACCCTTATTACTATCTTGCTTAGTCTTAGTTGCCTTATTTATTCATTTAAGTGTCTCATCAGTTTCTTTCATAAAAAGACTAGTAGGTTTACCCTGCTCTGGATTCACCATTCTATTTCTTAAATCATAAGTCCTTTTTGCTTGTGCAATAGCATAAGCTGTAATTTTTCTTTTCTCTTCTTCAGTAGGGACTCTGAGCTTGACACTTTCATTCTGACTGGTGGTCACAGGTAAGACAGAGCATTGATCAATGTTCATGGAATCCGACCTTCCTGTCTGGGCAAATGATATCATGTTAACCGTTGAATCAGCCATATGTTCTTCGTAACTATCCTCCTCCTCTTGCAATCCTTTTGCTACTGCACACAAAGAAGAAGTGTGTGGCATATTGCAAGCATAACACCACATGTCATCATCTTGAGTATAATTTACTGTTCTTTTTAAAGGATCTAGAATTTGTTGATTATCTCTGTGGTTTCTGTCTACTGGTTTTCCATCCTTCCATGTGGTGTTATAAGGCATGTCATGTAGTCTAGGTCTCTCAGGACGGTAGTATTGCTGCTTCTCTGTTTTGTTTACTCTTACAGATAAATCTTTCAGGGCATTTAAAACTTTGTCCAACTTATCTTCATCTCTATTAGCCTTGGGTGCCTTAGGATTGTATAACCTTGCATCCTCTCTTTTTCCCACTTTACCAGCAGCCTTTCTCTTGTTTTCTATAACAATGGCATCCTTCATAACATCCCGGATATCTCTAGGATTTCTGGTTCTCAGCTCATAGTTTGTTTTACTATCATAAGCATTGATGTAATACAGAATGCTCACTTCAGGTACTGGTTTCATCCTATTAGGGATTTTGTTTAGAACCCTGTTAAATCTTTTGTTAAAATCTATCACTGATTCATTTTGCTCCTTTTTTATACTAATGATTTCATGCAGGGCAAACTCAGGGCTGTTATGGTCTCCATACTGCTCAAGGAACAATTCTTTGAATTCTGCAAGATTTCTAATGGATGCATCAGGCAACGTTCTAAACCAATCTCTCGCATCTTCTATTAATGACTGCATAAACAACCTGATCTTGACATCCTCATATGGTAAACCAAAATCCTCAATTACTGCATCAAAGGCTTTAAAATGAGCCTCACCTGAAACTGCATTACTTCCTGTGAACCTTGGTATTGCTGTCCTGATTTCATTTGGGATAGGATATGGGTACACCATCATTCCTGAAAAATCAAACTGCCTCATTTGTTCCATATTTATTAGTCCATGCCCTCCATGAGGATTCACAAAGTTCTGGATCATATTACCATATAAGGGCATTTGATTTTGATAAGGAAGAGGGTATTGATTCTGGTGTTGATACTGAAACTGATCAGGGGGTGGGTGTTGGTTATAAAATTGACCAGGGGGGGGTACTGATTATGAGTAGTGAAGCCTGTATGTGAATTTTGCTGGACTGGTGGTGCACTTGATTGCACATGATCATCCCTTTTGTTACCAAACAAGGGATTCTCATAAGCTTTGAAATCATTACCCTTTGTTTTACCCACTCCTTGAGCATATTTTTTCTTGTAGTTGTTTACATCTTTATTAAAGTCATCCTCACCAACATTTATGCCCAACTTAGCACATAGCTCCAAACATTCCTGAGTCCTTCCTGAATCTCTCATCTCAGCAGCTGCCTCCATCATTTGTCTAGTTAAATATGTAAATCTATCTGCAGGATCTGCCATACTTGATCCTGATGGAGGTGGTGTGTATTGTCCGGACCGTGCTTAGTGATTTTCAAACCCAAGGGGAGTTTGATATCGCCTCTTCTGGGCTTTATATGCTGCAACCAAATCTTCATTCACCGGGCTTGAAGTTGTTGTTCTATATTGTTCTCTTAAGGGCGAATGTTGGCTACTTTCATGTTTATACTGGTTGTATCTTTCTCTCATGGAATCATTCATGGGTTCTTTATTTTTGTTCTTTCATTGAGAGAAATCTAATTGGGATAAAGATTGTCCTTTTGTAACCGATCTTGTCCCGTGCATTGATATTCTTATTTCAGAGTCGCCACCTCTTTCCTAGAGGATATATATTATTTATTTTTTCTGAGTTCTCTCCCACAACAGAGTCTTAATTATCCCCAGCAGAGTCACCAATCTGTTGGGTCTCAAATCAACAGATTGGATAGGTTCTAAGGAAATGCCAACTCCTATGATCAAACCCTCCAATTGACTTGGCCAACATATAGAGTGAACCTGTTTGGTTACTAACTCTCTCACTTTAGGCTTTGCAGGACCTAGGCGGGTATACCTATTCACTGAATGTCACCAATAACCAGTGCCTTTTATAGCAGATTTATTAACCTAATCTGATATCTCCTGATCTTGAAATGGCATGAGTTCCTTGAATGGAGATATAGCAGATGAGTTCAAGATTGTTGTTGTAATAACTGTTTGTCTTATGTTTCTTAATCACTTCTATTGCTGTTAAAACAATCAATTATGAATGAGATGATGAATGTGATTTGTGATTTAGCCAGTTCCTTCTTTGCTGTTTGGGTTACAGAGTCATTACACTTTTCTTCAGGACTTATGATGCGAACCTGTGAGACAGTTTTTTAATTCATCCCTTTATGAACCTGTCAGTTATTATTTCTTTTGGAACCAAATAAATGCTTATATCATATGCTGATTGAGTGAATTTAACCCTACCCTTAAGGGACCAATCAATTAAGCTCTGCAAGGAACAATCACAATCCGCAAGCAAAACTTTTGTTGCAACATTATAATACAAAGCATAAATTCGATCTTAAGAACATGAATAACCTTATCTTATCAGACAAAATCACAGACGATTGCCAAAAGAAAATGAAATGATCCGTAACACATATGCAGAGAGATAATTGATCAAAATTTGTATTCCATTATGGTTCATATACAGAAGACTTACAGGCTATCATTTATCGCTACCTTCATCCTATCTAATCCCTATCACCATATTACAAAATCATTCTCATATATATATGAGGATGAAGGCTTTTCATGAAGAGACACGACTCTTCGGAATACTAATCATTACTTTCAGTGTTTCTAAACTTAAGCAAAAAGAGATTTAGAAGTCCTAAATGATGAATGTAATCATCGTTCTTGAAGGTTTTGATTCGAGCACTTTGTTTCTTTAATTCATCTCCCTGCGATAGATACTTGAATATCATCTGGTTGACAGTAGGGGCCATATCTTTACTTCGATCTATTTCTGAAAAGGCCCAATCCTTGACGCTGATGAGCTCTTTTCGCAAATCCTCCAGGGATATCACTTCTCCTTCTTTGTAGATGGAGGGCATTCCAACAGGTTTCTCAACATCGAAATCCTTCAGGTCTCTCCTCAGCGTATCTTCAAGTTTGACATGATTCTCCATATACGCAGTCCCCTCAGCTTTTTCCTCTGGTGTCATGGCATCGACATTATTCAGTACTTCATGCAGTCGTGCTTTTAGTCTCTCATGCTCTGTTAACGCCTTTATCGTTCCATTATATACTTTCCAATATGGTTCAACCTGCAAGAGCATGGTGTTAAACCGATGTCCTATGATGTCGTTGACCAGTTTGTCCATCCTTTGTTGGATACCTTCTGCGCGTTTATTGGCCTTTTCTGCTTGATACTTCCAGTACAGAGCATCAGAGACATCGTCCAAGCTACGTCCCGCGGGGTATGAGGTGTATTCACTGATAGGACTCCCTGTCTCTAGTTGCAATACTTTTGCCTGCAACTTTTGATTCTCCTCTTTAGATTTTTCATATAACCACTTATATGTGACGTTTTCTCTGACCAAAAATTCTGTTTGGTCCAGGTTCAATCTAGCAACATCCAAGTTGAGTTTAGCAGTGATCCTAGGGTCTGTCTTACCAACCTGATGAACCATGAGGTGCCCAAAGGTTTCTTCAATGTCTACAATGATAGGCCTCTTCCCCTTTGGATATAATGCCCATTGTAGGAGAGCTTTCTTGTCTGGATCATATCCAGAGCCTAAGAACAATTTGTCTATCTCCTGAGGCAACACCTGTTGATTTAAGTCTTGTTTCTTCAAGAAGCCGTCAAATAAAAGTGCTGAGTTTATATCCCAACCAGAGAAGATGATTACACCGGCCTCTTTCAGTAATTTCCTCCCTTTCTCAAGAGTCATATCTTTCATGAGGACATCAATCTCATCCTGCAATTTCTTCATCTGTTCCTCCTCTGGTCTTCCAGCCATGCTTCGTTTTACATGAGCTCCGTTGTATTGGTATAAAAATGAAAGAAATTCCCTAGAGGAGGCGAATCCATCATCAGCAACAAAATCTTCATGCTCAGTCATCCTTATATCGACGACATCCTTGATGTTAATTTCACCAGTGTCCATATTCATCTCTGCTTCGAAACCAGGAGGATAATCTTCTCTAGGAGAATCAGCTGGGATACTACTGGCGGTCGATTTTGGTGACATGTGGGCTAGGGGATGACTATCCTTCTCAGTATTAATGAAATGAAGGAATTGCGAAGGCACTCTATGCATGATTTCTGCTTCATGTTGAAGCAGCCTTTTAGCCACTTCCAGAGGATCTTGGAGATTTCCAATTAGGTCTCCATCTATCATTCCCCTTACCCTTTTCCATTTGTAGGCCTCCCAAACTAACTCACTCTTTTCTCTCAAAGCTTTGGCCTCCTCTCTTTCAAGATTCTTAATCAGGTCATCTGGCATTTTGGCCACATGTATTCCAGCTTTGAGTTTTTGTGATACTCTGGCAGCTCTTATATATCCTTCAGGGTCGAAGTTCTCTCTAGGTTCACCTAGAGTCATGCCATAGTAGTCTAACTTGTTCTGCAGTAAATGATAACTTTTTGAACTTTTAACAATGAAATCAGAAAAAACCAATAAACCTGGAACAATGGATTGTTTACCAGAATCTGTAAGGTGTTTAGCACTGACAATAGACAATTGTCTTATAATCTCCAGGCTAGCCACCCTGTTTGGCACTGTAATTGGGAGCATGTGGGGTTTTCCTTCATATCCAAATACCCTGATTTCTGTGTGATTGTTATGGCAATACCAATCACCCCAATTATGATCAATCTGTGACTCTGGAGAGAAGTCCTTTGGTCTGAGGAATCTCTTGATTTCAGGGGACAAAGTGTAATCCCTGTGTTGCCCAAAAGCTGCACTAAGAGGTTTCACAAAATATTCTTGAAAGTGCCAATACTGGTTGTTCATGAACCTCTGGTCCCATGCAGATACCCATAACTGAACTGGCTTCTTCAAACCATTTTTATCATAGGATCGAATGCAAAAATCATCTGACCAGAAATTAATCTCTTGTCCACAATAAAGGATGATATGCATTAACAAGGAATACAATGAAAAATGAACATTCACAAGGTCCCCTTTCAACTTTTCCAATCCATGATTTAAAGCATCTGCAACATAAGTGGCAAAATCAAATGACCTAGGGTCTTTTGACTGTAAATCAACACACAGAACCATAACCCCAATATCCATGAGTGGATGAGCCTCTAGGCCTAATACTTGAGCTGCAACATAGTAGGTATATTTAAAATAAGGATGGAAATGGTTGACATCAAACGGCACCTTGTCATCTTTGCTGAATGGAACAAATGACCCACCCACTTTTGGCCTGTGAATAGGTAGCCTCCAAGTCCTGTAGATGTTTTCCAAACTAAAGAATTCTTGTGAAAGTTTCTTCATATCGATACTCTCCTCCACCTCCCAGTCCAAATCAAACACCATATCAATAGTCTGTTTGTTAATTACTACTAATGTATTCCCTCTGTAATCACATATGGTTTTGGTTCTTGGATTGTAACAATCTACCAGAGCTTTCATTAATTCTACATCTACAAACACATTTGGGACTACCAATTTGCCTAAGTTCTTCTTCCATAGATTACTTATGGGTTCAGGAGCGTCCCTTCTTTTGTAACTAAATAAGAATAACTCATGTCCTCTGATTTCAGTCCAAATATCTCCTAGATTTTCAAATCTATCCTCCAATCCTTCTTCTTCACTTTTGATCTTTTTGGACCTTACACTAGATGAGGGACATTGGTCTAATAAATCCTGCGTCAGAGCTCTTCCTTCCTTCTTTTGTCTCTTGGGCTTCTCTTCAGGGTTTAACTCTTTTCCTTTCCTACTCTTTTTAGAAGAAGAAGACGAAGGTTCCATGATTACAGCAAATATGAGAAACAACACTTACTTGGAGAAATGCTCAGCTCTTCTAGTTATCGTTCGCAAGTTTCCACAAGTTCTTCGCAATTTTCAGTCTTTTAGCATTGATCTGGTTCTTATGAAAATTCAATCAGTTCAACTGTAATCGTATGGGCAACTTGTGCACAGTTAATGTTCTGCGTCTACAACGGCTACTCAAGTGTTTAAACTTAATTGCAGATGTGACATTCTTCACTTGGGCCTTTAACTCTTTCGCGGGAAGTACAGTTCGCTCAAAGTGATCATATTTCAAGTTATCGATGAAACCCTTGTCTTCGGCCGAGTGTTTAAATCTTTCATCGAAAGCCCGTTTTCTTTGATACTATTCTTTCGGTGAGTAGCCCATGTCGAGAAGCTACTTTCAAGACTCATCGAAATCGTTCTTTCATCGATAGACCTCCTATTTCGATAAGTCACTCGCAAGTTTCATCGAAATCATTCTTTCGATGAATTTCTTTCTTCGGTGAGGGCCCATGTATGTTCATCGATATTCCTTTTTCATCGATATCCTCCTTTATCGATGAAACACCTTTGCTTTTGTTTGACATTATGTCATCGATGAAAACTTGCGTTTCGATGAATGCTTTATGAGTTTCTTCGGTAATGATATTCCTTCGAAATCACTTTTGCCTTTTTGCCTTTCGTTTTTTACCTTTTCGATGAAACTTAGAGTATCGATGAGTGATTTTCTACATTCATCGAAAGTAACTTTTGCCGAAATACTTTTGCTTGGTGCTTTCTATACCTCGTTTTGATGAAAATACCCTTTCGATGAAACTTCTTTTGCAGTGCTCGATACAATTTGCTGGCCGAAACATCTTTCAGTCTTCACGCCTATGGGAATATACATTTTTTTTATATATTTTTTATGTTCAAATATAGTGTTCAACAGCGGCTCTGACTGAGGATGGAGGCATATTGAATATGTCTTCAAGAATTCAGAATCTCTGGTTAGCGCAGATTTATGATGGTATTTACAATGGAAATGGATCCTAATCTACTGTACATGTGATACAGAATGTTCAAGAAAAGAAGTTTTTTAAGAATTGCCCATGTACCGGCAATTCTTGGACCTCCCCTGTTGCGTTTTGGAGCAAATAGGAATCCTCCCCTTTTTTATCTATGATCACATATGGGCCGATCCACAAAGCTTCAAATTTACCATGCTTACCTTTGTCCTGATTCCTGGCATTCCACATTAAAACCCAATCACCTACACAAAATTTTCTGTTTGATGTCCTCTTGTCATACAACCTCTTCATTTGATTTTGAATTTTGATATTCTGCCTTTGAGCTTCTGCCCTGACTTCATCAAGTTCTACTAACTATATTATTCTTTCTTGTGATGGATCTTCAACATCTATCCCTTCTTGAATCATAAATCTATGTACAGGCAAGAGATTATCCAAAGGTAGTCTGGCCCTTTTGCCATAAACCAATTCAAATGGAGACTTTCCTGTAGATTTTTTCACAGTTATCCTGTCTGCCCATAGTGCAAGATTCAACTTTGAATCCCATGCTTTTTTGTTCTGTCCCAACATCTTCCTAATGATCTTTAGGATATTCTTGTTGCTTGATTCAGCTTGTCCATTCCCCTGGGGATGGTAAGGAGAAGAATGTGATATCTTAATGCCATATTCTTCACAAAAAGTGTTGAATTCCTCTGATCTAAAGGACATGCCATTATCTAAGATGATCCTTGTAGGAACACCGAATCTAGTAATAATGTTCTCCATTAAGAATTTTATCACCACCTTGCTAGTGGCCTGTTTGGTAGGTATTGCCTCCACCCATTTGGTAAAATAGTCTGTAGCAACTAATATCCATCTGTGTCCTTCACTGGATTTTTCTGATATTTCCCCTATAAAGTCTATTCCCCATTGTTGGAATGGTTCCTCAGCCAACATTGGTCTCAATGGGAGTGATCCTTGATACTTTGTTTTGTTTGAGAACTTTTGACAAGCTTCGCACTTTCTGACATATCTATAAGAATCATTGAAGACACATGGCCAATAATATCCAGCTCTCAATATTTTATGTGCTGTAGTCTTGGCCGAGAAATGGCCACCACAAACCCCATCATGCATTTCATGAAGAACCTTATCTGCCTAGTAGTTATCTAGACATAATAACAATATCCCATCTCTATTTTTCCAATATAAGTCCCCATTGATAATTACATATCTTGCTGATTTTAGCTTCAGAGCTCTCTTCTGATTATCAGTCATGCCATCTGGACATTTCAAATGCTTGAGATAGTATATGATATCGGTGTACCATGCTGTTCTTTCAATATTGAAGTTAGCTTCTTCCCATCCAACCTGATTCACACCAGATTCCTCCATTTCAGTTCCTGTCATGAGTTTGGCCAGCCCTTGTCCTTTGATAACCTGTGAAATTTTGAGTTCAATGTTAAATTCTTGTATCTGATTGATCCATTTGCATCTTTTGCCCGTGACCTCAGTCTGTCTGAAGATATCTTTTACTGCTGCATTGGGGACATAAGCTATAACTTCAGCCCCTACTAAGTATGGTCTAAACTGTTTCACTGCTTTGACCAAAGCATAAGCTTGCTTTTCATTCAGTTCATATTTTACTTCTGAAGGGCTCAAAGACTTGCTAAAGTATGCAATGGGCTGCTCATAAGCTTAAGAATAACTCATATCCTCTGATTTCAGTCCAAATATCTCCTAGATTTTCAAATCTATCCTCCAATCCTTCTTCTTCACTTTTGATCTTTTTGGACCTTACACTAGATGAGGGACATTGGTCTAATAAATCCTGAGTTAGAGCTCTTCCTTCCTTCTTTTGTCTCTTGGGCTTCTCTTCAGGGTTTAACTCTTTTCCTTTCCTACTCTTTTTAGAAGAAGAAGACGAAGGTTCCATGATTACAGCAAATATGAGAAACAACACTTACTTGGAGAAATGCTCAGCTCTTCTGGTTATCGTTCGCAAGTTTCCACAAGTTCTTCGCAATTTTTAGTCTTTTAGCATTGATCTGGTTCTTATGAAAATTCAATCAGTTCAACTGTAATCGTATGGGCAACTTGTGCACAGTTAATGTTCTGCGTCTACAACGGCTACTCAAGTGTTTAAACTTAATTGCAGATGTGACATTCTTCACTTGGGCCTTTAACTCTTTCGCGGGAAGTACAGTTCGCTCAAAGTGATCATATTTCAAGTTATCGATGAAACCCTTGTCTTCGGCCGAGTGTTTAAATCTTTCATCGAAAGCCCATTTTCTTTGATACTATTCTTTCGGTGAGTAGCCCATGTCGAGAAGCCACTTTCAAGACTCATCGAAATCGTTCTTTCATCGATAGACCTCCTTTTCGATAAGTCACTCGCAAGTTTCATCGAAATCATTCTTTTGATGAATTTCTTTCTTCGGTGAGGGCCCATGTATGTTCATCGATATTCCTTTTTCATCGATATCCTCCTTTATCGATGAAACACCTTTGCTTTTGTTCGACATTATGTCATCGATGAAAACTTGCATTTCGATGAATGCTTTATGAGTTTCTTCGGTAATGATATTCCTTCGAAATCACTTTTGCCTTTTTGCCTTTCGTTTTTTACCTTTTCAATGAAACTTAGAGTATCGATGAGTGATTTTCTACATTCATCGAAAGTAACTTTTGCTTGGTGCTTTCTATACCTCGTTTCGATGAAAATACCCTTTCGATGAAACTTCTTTTGCAGTGCTCGATACAATTTGCTGGCCGAAACATCTTTCAGTCTTCACACCTATGGGAATATACATTTTTTTTATATATTTTTTATTTTCAAATATAGTGTTCAACAAAAGGAATGGAAAATTTGATTTATATGATTTTTATCAAATGCCAATGTTTTAGCATTTTAACATTTCTTCTATCTACTTTCACAACTAAAAGTGTTGGCAATATGTGTTGTCATTGATGTCAACCTAATGGCTAACAATATATGTTGTATGATTGGTCTCGTGATAGTAATAGATGTTGAGGTGTCATTGATGATGTGGTTCTTGAATGGTAATAGATGTTGATGTGTCATTAATGATGTGGTTCCTGAATGGTGACAAATGTTAAGGTGTCTTTGTGGATATGGTATTTGTGGTTGCTTGCTTGTCATCTTTCTTGGTGCAGTTGTATAGTGTTTACATTGAGATTGGTTGATGGTTTTCTATGGAAAATTACCTATCTATTTGTTATTGGTGCTCTTCACCAAGTGTTGTCACTTAGAAGAGGACTTTAGATAGTATAGAGCGTGTCTGATATGCTCTTGTGTATAGAATTTTTGTAGATTACGAAGGAGCTCAATGATGTGTTGTGCATATGCTTTGTGTTTGATGTCCACCATCCTAGTGTTGATATCTAGCATACTTTAGTGACATGGTTGACCATAATATTATTTAGATGCTACTTAATGGAAAGAATATAGATAAATATATTTGTTATTATATGATGATGATATTTGTCCTATCAAATATATAGTGGTATAGATTAGTGTATTGGAAAGCAATTATTGAGGAAGCTTTTGATGACAGTAGTGATGTAATTGACATAAGTATATGTATGTATGATTGAGTAAATTGTGTTGAATATCCAGGCAACTAAGAGGGGGGTGAATCAGTTGACAATGAAATTTTCTTTTAGACTTAATTAACAGATATGGAACAATTAACATAATTGATAAAATGTGAAAGCATATACATAAAATAGATCAGACACAAGAAACACAATAATTTATGTGGAAAAAACAAGAAGGGAAAAACCACAGAGAATGCTAATTCTCAATATATAAACACTGGTTAGGGTGTTTTTTACAAAAGATAACTCACTAGCAAAGTGCTCACTGCAAATGGGCTCACGACCCAAAAAAGGCTCGCTACCGAAGAAGAAAGAAAGATAAAGAGAATCCACCCCTAAAACACATTTTGAACTATCGAAACCGCTTCTGGTAACAATCCACAACACTATACTCACACAACAACTGAATTCTTTCAATCTCGCATCACAAAGCCACACTTCAACTCATCAAATCATATACCTACATTTAATGTCTCTAGAAAAACATGATCCTCAATATCGGTTGAGACAAAGATCTAAAACAAGTATCCACTAATCATTTTGGTGGTGGGAAGAAATGAGAAGTAGACCTTATTAAATTGTTCCTCATCAAATATCTCAACACATTACATATATCACCAAAGCCGGACCCCAAACATTATCTACATGCTATATAACCGCCATTACACAACTTCAATGTCTAGTCCAAAAAACCTTGAGCTCCGGACCAATCCAAACCCAAAAGTAGCACTAAATAACATTTTTGGAAAGTCTAGAACATCCAGTAAATTTGGTAAACCTTCACACACTCAACACACATTATCCAAATACTTTTGCACATCATACTACTTCTAAACCTAATCTAGACCATAGGATTTGACATCAATGACAACACATAACATAATGCTAACAATCTCCCCCTTTGTCATTGATGGCAGCATCCATCAACAACATCAATAAGATCATTATGCAAAATCTCTCTCTCCCCCCCCCTTTGACAACAATGACATAGGTGGACAAAGATCCCCCCTGAAAAGCTTACCCGTGCTCCCCCTGAAAAACTTACTCCTGCTCCCTCCTAAGAGCAATCACACAAGCATCAGTCTAGAAAAGAATATATAGGCTTCTCACTAGATCAATGCACATAAAAAATGCACATTAGTTCAAACTGGAGAGGGGTAATACCCCAAACTTCTACTAGAGATACTCAAAAGTATCTTTGTACAATGCCTTATTAAATATATCCGCAATCTGCTTTTTTGTAGATACATACTCTATTATAACTTCATTATCCAAAACTTTTTCCCTCAAGAAGTGGTACCTGATGTATACATGCTTTGTTCTCGAATGCTGTACCAGATTCTTTGAAATGATTATTACACTAGTATTATCACACATGATTGAGATAGGATCATCAAACTTAACACCAATGTCCTTTAAAATCTTCTTCATCCATAGAATCTGAGTGCAACAAGAAGCTGTTGCAATGTACTCTTCTTCTGTTATAAACAAAGGGTCTTATTTCTTAATCGACCAAGCAACCAACTGGGGGCCAAGGAAGAATGCTCCTCCACTTGTACTTTTTCGGTCACCAACACTTTCAACCTAGTCTACATCTATATAGGTTGTCAAGGTAAAATATAGGCTCCTGGGATACCAAAAACCAAACTCTTATGTGCCTATAAGATATTTGAAAATCCTTTTTATTGCCACAACATGAGATTCTTTTGGTTCTAGCTGAAATCTGGCTGCCAAACTTTTGCATACATGTTATCTGGTCTGGTATCAGTCAAATATAACAATCCTCTAATCATTGATCTGTACTGACTTTCAATTTCCTTAGGCGATTTATCATCCTTGGTTAACTTGCATCTGGTGGCCATAGGTGTACACACCGATTTGGAATTATCCAACCCAAACTCTTTAACAGCTCTTTGATATACTTAGACTAAGAAATGAAAATTCCTCTCTCACTCTGATTAATTTGCAAACTAAGAAAGAAATTCAACTCACCAATCATGAACATTTCAAATTCTTTCTGCATTTCATCAGCAAATCTTCTACACATACCTTCATTTCCATCAAAGATTATACCATCAACATATACTACTACGAATTAGGTTTTACCTGAATCAATTTTGAAGTACAAATTGTTGTCAGTTGAACCTTTCTAAAATATTTTTTTCAGTCAGATACTTGCCTAGTCTTCCATACAAGGCCCTAGGGGCTTGTTTTAGTCTATACAATACCTTTTTCAGTCTGCAAACAATGTTTGGATCATCTCTCTACCTAAAACCTTTTGGTTGTTCAATGTAACTTCTTTCAATTATCCATTCAAGAATGCTGATTTTACATCCATCTGATACACCTTGAAGTCTTAAATGTTGCAAATGGCAGGAACATCTAGATTGCCTCCATCCGTGCAACTGGGGCATAAGTTTCATCAAAATCAATGCCTTCAATCTAAGTGTATCCTTTGCAAACCAACCTTGCCTTATTTCTTACAACCTTTCCATCTTCACCCAGCTTGTTCCAGAATACCCATTTAGTTCCAATCACATTCTTGTCTTCTGGTTTGTTGACTAATTCCCATGTCTAGTTTTTCTCAATATGATCCAGTTCCTCTTTCATTGCCTTCATCTAGTTCTGGTCATTACAATATTCTTCTACTTTATTTTTCTCAATTTCAGATAGTAAACACATTAATACTTGTTCTTGTAATGCCTTGCTTCTTGTAATAACAACTTTTCTCTTGTCTCCGATAATTTGTTTTCTGAGTGATTCTTTTGAACATAAATTGGAGTCTTGGATGTAGATGTTGGAGCATCTTGATCATTCTTTTCTCCACTTCTTCTTTTTTCTTTCTTTTTCTCTTCTTCAAGTGCATCAAATTCATATCCTGCTACAGTTTCTGAATCTTTTGTGGTACTTTCATCAACCTGTACACTTGCACTTTCAATAATCTTATTCAACCTTTTGTTGTAACATCAGTATGATTTTCTCTTTGTTGAATAACCCGAGAATATACCTTCATCTGCTCTGCTATCAGAATTTCCAAGATTATCCTCATCTTTTTAGATATAGCACTTGCTTCCAAATACCTTGAAATATTTCAGTCTGAGTTCTACCATACCAAAGTTCATAAGATGTCTTACCATATTTCCTTCAATACAAAATTATGTTAAGAGTGTATGCTACTATATGAATTGCTTCTCTCCAGTAAAATTTCGGTAACTCTACTCTTTTCATCATAGTTCTAATTGCCTCTTGTATAGTTTGGTTCATCCTTTCAACGACACCATCCTTTTGTGGTGTCCGAAGGTAGATAATTGTCTTTTGATGCCATGCTTCTCACATAAGTCATTGAACTCATCTGAAATGAATTCTCCTCCTCTGTTAAACCTTAAACACTTGATTTTCTTGTCAACCTCATTCTCAACTTTTTCCTTGAATATCTTGAACATTTCTAATGCTTCAGATTTATCTCATAGAAATGCAACCCAAGTCATTCTAGAATAATCATCAATAAATAACATAAAATACCTCTCACCTTGCGGGATCCTTGTCCGAGTTAGACCACAGAGATATGTGTGAGCCAAATCTAGTAATCCAGAGGATGAGTACTCGTTTCCTCTGAATGTGCTTCTAGTCTGATTTCCTACTTGACATTCCTTGCAAATGTTGCTCTCCAAATTAGTCAATCTGGGTAAATCTCTTATTGCACTCCTTGAACTAATCTACACCGGGTTTTCAAAATTGATATGACACATCCTCTAGTGCCATAGCCAGCTGTCATCAAGTTTTGATATCAAGAAATGTTTTGTAGCTCCTTCCAGCTGATATGTATTTCCATTTGTCCTTCTTCCAGTTGCAATAAGAATTCCGGACTCCTTCCGAATTTCAAATCCATTGTCCTAAAAGATAACATTGTATCTATTTTCACACATTTGTCCAACACTTAAGAGATTATGATGCAGTCCCTTTACATAATAAACATTGTCAATGTTATGTTTTCCATCAAAAGTAATTGAACCAATCCCAACAATTTGTGTTGTCTAATCATCTCCAAACCTAACATAACCTTCATCATAGTTTTCAAGCTTTATAAACTTACTCTATCACCAATCATATGATTTGAACATCCACTATCAATCAACAACTCATTATTATCTCTTCTAGAATGAAATACATTAGCAATAGTCTTATAAATATCAAACTTGGCAACATCCTTTTCTACTAGAAACAAACAATCACCATCCTCATAGTCTGATTCATCATCTGAAATGCTAGCATCATCCTTAATATAATAGGCTTTCTTATTGAATTTTCCCTTGTTCTCCCTAAACAATTTTCTAGCTCCCTTTTTCCAGACATCTATTTAGAATATGACCAATCTTTCCACATCTAAAACTCTTAAAGGGTAACATACCTTTGTACTTGTCAACGTCTTTCTTCAGTTTTCTTACAAAGTTTGCTTGCATTTCATCTGGGATCTCTTCATCATCTGGACCATGTTCAGATGCTTTGAATGTGGTCTTTGATTTGTCTTTGTCCTTTTCAAACTTTCTTACTTCAAATGCAGTCAAGGTATCGAAAAGTTGCTCTCTGGTGAATTTCTTTAGATAATGGGTTTATTCAATAGATGAGATCTTATCATTGTAGCTTACTAGTAATGTCATCATGATTTTGTCAATCACATCTTCATCATTCAAGGTGCCTCCAAGTTCTTTTATTTCATTCATTGCATTGTCAACCTTCTCAAAATAGCTTACAATGTCTTCTCCTTCTTTCATCTTCAAATTTTCATATCTTCGCTTAGCTATTAGTCTCTTTATCAACTTAACTCTCTCATTTCCTTCATAAATGTCTTTCAGCTTCTTCCAAACCTCATAAGCATTATTCAAATAAATAACCTTTGTCAATTAAGTTTTTTATAATGCATTAAAGATAGCTTACCTTTCTTTTTCATTTTCTTCACAGGCTTGAATCTCATCTGGAGTGTTAAGACCATTCATCAATAGAACATACTTAGTCTCCATAGCCTTCCAAGTGTTGTAACCTAGAGAAACCAAATAACCCCTCATCTTTACTTTCCAAAAACTATAATCAGATCCTTCAAAGATAGGAATGGATAATTTGTGTGCCATCGGATCAAGATCTACCTCAAGCGATTAAGCTTTATATCAAGGAACCAAAGATCTGATACCAATTGTTGAATATATGGGCAACTAAGAGGGGTGGGGTGAATCAGTTGACAATAAAATTTTCTTTTAGACTTAATTAACAGATCCAGAACAATTAGAAAAACTGATAAAACGTGAAAGTATATACACAAAATATATCAGACACAAGAAACACTAGAATATGCGTAGAAAACCCAAGAAGGTAAAAATCATGGAGAATTCCAATTTTCAATATATAAACACTGGCTAAGGTAATTTTTACAAAGGATGGCTCACTACTGGAGGGGTCACTGCCCAAAAAGGCTCACTATCAAAGAAGAAAGAAAAAGAAAGAGAATCAACCACTAAAACACAATCTGCATTGCCAGAATTGCTTCCAGTAACAATCCACAACACTATACTCACACAACAATTGGATTATTTCAATCTTGCATGTCTTCAACATAAAAACCACACTTTAAATCATCAAATCATACACCTACATATACTGTCTCCAGAAAAACATGATCATCAATGTCGATTGAGACAAAGATCTAAAATAGGTCTCCACTAATCATTATGATGGTGGGAAGAAATGAGAGGTAGACCTTATTACACTATTCCTCATCGAACATGTCAACACATTACATATATCACCAAATCTGGATCCCAAACATTATCTTTATGCTATATAACTACCATTACACAACTTCAATGTCTAGTCCAAAAAACCTCGAGCTCAAGACCAATTTGGACCCAAAAAGTAGCACTGAAAATCATTTTCTTAAAAGCTAGAACATTCGATAAATCTGAGAAACCTTCAAATTCTCAACACATCTTATCTAGATACTTCTACACAACATACTACATTTGGACCTAATTTGGACCATAGGATTTGACATCAATGACAATACATAACATAATGCTAACAAATTGCTGAAGATGGGATGATGAGAATACATTGGCTATTGTTGCTATGTTGTCACAATTTACTTAATGAGTATGAAGAGGATGATGAGAACTATGTATGGATATTGATTCATATGGTCTGTGGATGTCCACCTCCTTTGTGTCTAATCTCTGCATTGAGTCAAGGGTCTATTGATATTGTTCATAATACTGATAGTAGTGATGATATTTTGATGTTCAGATAGGTTGAGATATTAAGATGAGGATTAGATGCATGAAAATATAATGAAGATGATGTACTAAATGACAAGGTATTGTTTCCACGACAAGTTGGTCCCTAGAAGCTTGATGGAGAAATTTGGTATAAGGACTATGTATTGTTGTGTGCTTGAAAGAATACTCCACATTCTTTTTCATTTCCAGATATGGTCTTGTAGACTTGGATATATTTTTTATACTTTGTGGATATTGAAATCTTATATTTTTAGGTGCCTAGTGTTGCAGCTAGTCTGGTTAGTAATTGTTATTATCTAAGAATCTAGTTGTTTGTCAGAAGTGGTCTGAAAAATGCTCTGCATTGATGTTTCTGGTGCTACAACTTAGAGGACACTTATGGTGTTTGTGTTGTGTATCAATATAATTATCATATGTTATTGTGGTTGCAAGTAACAATATTATGTTTTATATTTGATTGGCTCTCTACAATGAAGTGTTTAGTATCAGTTGTGTTGTGCATATATTATCTTGATAAGAAGAAGTGAAGGAAGCACTTGAGAATATTTTTGGATGTTCAAGGAACATCTTGGTGTGCTTTGCATAATGCTAGGAAGTCTATTTGATGATGCATTGTGATTGGAATCTATGTTTTAGGGTAATTGCATTGGTTCAACCAACTAGTGTGGTTCCTTGGCATGTGGTGAATCCCTGGATGTCTCCACTTTCTTAGAAGTTTGTGTTACATTTATTTGGGTCCCACCTTGGTGTATAAGGATTTGCATTGGGCTTGTTCATCTAGGATATGTGTTTTGGGTCAACTTATGGTGTGTTGTTTGGTGTATCTATGTGTTACCTTGTTGATGACCTTTGGAGGATAGATGATAGCATGTGAATTATTCCTACCTATTTAGAAAGAAGTGTTAAGATTTTTTAGGTCCTCTCAATCTCTTGGATTTATTTTACCACAATTACACTTCAGTGGTTGATTTGATAAGACCTGTGCTTTTCATCTCCTCTAGTTGACCAAATTGATGTTGCAATGAAGAAGACAGTTGTAGCATTTAAATTATACACCCTTAATTAGGTTGTCTAATTTCATGCTTAGTTTACACTCACCTTAGTGTGTCCCATTACATTACGAATTGTAGGGATTCTTTAGGCATTTAATTAATAATTTAATTTAACCTAGGCCCTTTCATATTGATTCACATATCATAAAATTGGGCTCTTGATCCTAAGTGTGCCCCTTTTTATTATTTAATCTTGATTTAATCCTAATCTTACCCTAATTTAAATATTCAAAGTACATCCCATATATCTACATATTATTGTTTGATCCATTGTGTTGGATTTGGCATTAGAACCCTTTTATCTTGCATCCCTAGAAATTGAAAAAAAAGTTGATAGGACCAGGGTGAATCTTTTCTACCCAGTCTTGCTCTTTTTTCCTCAATTTTTGGGAGGATAATATGGCAGTTTTTTCTAATTCAAATCCCACTCTGTGTCAAATTATATCAATTCTAGGTTATAATTTCATCAAATTAAAACCTAGGGTTTCATATATAAGGCAAATCCTTTCCTCATTTGGGGATCTAATCTAGCAATTCAAGAGGAGATCCTTGTGCAGTGAAATTTCTTCTTTAGGTGAAGTCTCAAATCTATAAATTCATCCATCATCAAGTCTTCATCAATCATGGAAGCTTCAAAAGACATTGGAGGATAATTGCTGGAAGTATGTGTTGTTGCGGTTGTCATTGATATCAAACTTGTTAATCTGGAATGGCATTGGCCTAGAATGTCTATGGTGCAGAGATATCTTGTTTTGTTGGTGTTGCAGGTGTTCATTGGTTGTTTTGAAAATGTTTGGTTCTGAAAAGTGTTTTTGATGTTGTTCATTATGGTTATCTTTGTTGGATATATTTTTGGTATCATGGATATGATTGTTCTATGGTCCAAAAATCTTTATGTTCTCCAGGTGTTATAGTAGTGCTAGTTGTTGCTTGTGATGCTCTATGTTTGACCTATCCTTAAGGTCTAGATATGAGTTGTGGGATATTGTTTGATGTGTTATGGGTCTCATTGTAGTGTGTGGAAATCCAGATTTGAGATACTTATATTGGAGAATATGTTTTGATCATTAATTGCTTATATGGATGCATAGCATGTGGATATGTTGTTGGTTATGTTCTAGTGATTGCGGATCAATAAATTGATATTTGGGAATGTGTTTTGGCCCTTCTTTCTCTTGGAGTGGATCAACGCATGTATTTTTGGTTCAGAAGATATATTTTGGTTTAGGACGACTTGGTTCAAGCTTTGATGATCTATCTTGTATATAAGGATGAATGTGATTGAGTTAAGTGTGTGATGAGGTGTGGAATGTAGATGCATGATGCAAAGATAATTAGATAGGTTTGGTGAAGTGTAGAGAAGAATAATTGTGTTCAAATGATATGTGAGCTATGCTAAGACTCTGGAAGAGATATGAGACAAAGTGTTGGCAGTTGAGGTGTTAATTATGTGTTCTAATGTTGGTCACTTGATGTAGAGTTCAAGGACAATTTCATGATCAAGAGATCTTTCTTTTCATATTATTTTTGTATCTTGCCCTTAGTGTAGTTAGCTTTAGGTTTTGCAAGTCCTCTTTTGTATCTTGTGCCATGAGCAGTTAACCTTGATTTGCAAGTTTGGAGCAGTTAGCTCTTTTCTTTGAAATCTGATATACATAGTGGATATATTTTGTGGGCAGGTGCTCACTATGGTTTTTCCCTATTTGGGTTTTCCACATAGAAAATATTGGTGTTCATGTGTTGGATGTGTGTTGAGGTTTAATTGTTGATGTGCTGCATTTAATTTTTGTTTTGGGCTAATTCACCCCCCCTCTCAGTCCTGCCTTGGGTTCAACAATAATAAGAGAATCACCAACTGTTGATTGGCTTGAACCTCTCCCTAAGGATTTGGTATGATTTCATGTTATTCTTATACCTCTACATTGAGATTTAGATCTACATCATATTCATTTTTAGACTTACATTATTGATTTAGATTTGCATCCTAATTTTGGTTTAAAGCATTTTCTTTATAATAATTTAGGGTTTGATCTAGCACATTTGGGTAGAAATCTAGTTTACATTTAACTCATAGCAATCCTATACACATAAGATTTAAGAGAACACACACTTGTTCAATTACAATACCTGTAGACATCTAAAAATGTCTCATCAATCGCACACTAATTATTCATCTAATTAATTAAGTAATTCTTTAATTATTTGATTAAACTAATTATTTATTCTGATCATCACATTCAACATTTCTAATTATTCTATTTCTATTCTCAAATCAATTTAATCAGTTAGTCATCTTCTACATATTAATTATTTAATGAATTGCGATAATTTCCTTAGTTAAATAATCTTTATTATTTAATTAAATTCCATTCCTAATATTTAAATAATTCCAATTAAATTAATTAATTATTCTTCTAATTCCCCAAATGCTAATTCTAATAAATTTCATCTAATTTCATTTCACATTTTTCCCAAATTCAAATTTCATGTCTTTTCAATTAATTTCATTTCTTCCAAATTAACATTTCACCAAATGTGAATTTCAGTTAATTTCATGTGCATTTTAGCATTCGAAAGTCCAAATGCAAATCCAAATTGAAAGTAAAAATCAAATTCAATTTCAAAATCCTATAGCACATGTTGAAATCAAATTGATTGATCAAATCAGTTAACTAATCAGTTAACTCAGTTAACTCTTCAATCACCCATTTTCACTCAAAATCAGCTTTTTCTGACTAATCAATCAATTTAGTCTTCTAATTCATCTAACTAGTCATCTCTCAATCAACTCAGTCAACTGGATAATCTATTCAGTTCACTAGCCAATCTATTTAGTTGACTCCCTAATCAAATGAGTTAACAGATCGATCAATTTTAGTCATCTTTCAATTAGCACTTGAGTTCAAATCCTCACCCCTTCTATGTTGAAAATCTATAAATTCAACCTCTTTTCTCAATTCAATCTAGAATCATAGTCTTCAAATAATTGTCTAATCTATGCAGAAATCCTAGTGCAACACCTGAGAGCCACCTACAAGCACAATTCAGAGAAGCACAATGGAAGCAAAGATGCAGGATGGGGGAGTCTTTATTTGAATTCATTTCTCATTTGTATTGATTTTCATTGATTATGTTTGATGTTTGTTAATTAGTTAAGAATTAGTGATTCATTCTTATTTGCTAATTAGCTTAATACATATGACATTCAGGCATGGAAACAATACCGACTATTTGTAGAGGTGAAAATTACCAAATAAGGGGGTTGACCAAGGAAAAAATGTATATAGCCACAACCCTACCATTCTCTATTTGCAGGTGTAGCTACAGGTATCCAACAAAGCCAAAAGACTTTAGGAAATATCAAGAAGTAGGTACAAGTCCTCTGTCAGAATTTCAACCTTGTTCTCAAGGACCAAGGCACCCAACATCTTGGTCCTTCAAGTTTATCTCTAGATTTCATGGTTACCACTCAGACTACATTAAGATTCAGATCATCAAATCACAGCTCAGAGGACCAAGGTTTCAATGCCCCGATCCTATCAATTCGGCTTTAGATTTCATCTATAGTTGCATAGTTAGACCCTTCTTCTATAGTTGCATAGTTAGACCCTTCTTTCACTTCTTTGTTCACTATCTCAATTTCATTATCTGTTAGTTTTCTACAGTATCTTTGCATTTTATTCTCTTTGTACTCTCTGTTGGAATTAATGAACACTAAGATGAAGGATGAATCGATGTTTTGCAATTAACAACTTTCTTAAACAGATTCTTTTACCACCAGATACAAATGAATAAAAGTAAAGTATAGAAACAAAATGCAAACAAGAACAAAACCATAAGACTAGAATTTTTATGTGGAAACCCGAAAAGGGAAAAACCACGGTGGGATTGGAACCCACAATATTGTAATATTGTGATTAGGAGTATAATAATATTATAAGAGGGGAATTCACATGCATTCAGACACACTTCCTAGAGCTCACTGCTCAATTACAAATAGGGCTACAACTCGGAGGAAGGCTCATTGCCTTACAAGTGATTACAAATAAGAACAAGTATGTCTGAACTGAATAGTAGCATCTACATATGCCAAAAATCAGTTCCGGTTAAGTGCAAATGGTCGTCTTCCACTATTTTATCTTTTTGCTCTGTTCTACTGCTCTATCATATACCAGAGCATAAAAGCTCTCAATTACACACAAAACTTCACACATTTTCTCATACAATCTTCTCTCTCTCCCATACCATTGCAAAATTCTCAAATTAATTAGTCTTATATATCCACATCAACAAAATAAATCAATTCCCATGTTAGCTTCCAAAAATTGCATAACATGCAACATGAAATGTGTAACCATAAGTCGACTCAATCTGATTACCAATCCATATGCAGACCCAAAAAAATTGATAACAAGCTTCACATATGTCGACTCAATCACCTCGGATATGAAACCGGTCACCAAAATCATCCCAAAGATTTTGCATAACATGTTACACCAAAATAACTCTGTTCTTCCTAAATTACCAGTTACCAGATCTTCAATCTTGCACAAGAATCAATATCGAAGGCTAGGATTGTGAATCAAGCTGCCTCAAACATCTACCCATCTAACTCTTTCACCACAATCAAAACTATGCAACCAAAAATGGAGATCTGCACAATGTATCCATACCCTGTATTCCATCTTCCAAAATTAAGCAAAAGTGAATATCAATCTTCTCAAACTTCAGGTAGAAAAAATCTACATATACCAGATATGATATTAGATCTGAGTTGCCATCAATGACAACCTCAAAACAATCTTCAAGCACAAATCTCTATTGGTACAGTGTCTCTTGCCAACGCTCTCATCATAGTATTGCATTATCCTATACTTTACATATCCATTCCCATAGCAACAAAGGAATATAAACCCTAGAAGTATTTGTTGACTCTCTTTCACAAGAGTTAGTCAAGGATGATCAATCCTTTAGGTGTTTTCATATTCCAATGTTTGTGCGAAAATGGATTTAGGTCCTAATTATATATATATATATATGATCATCTGCATGTTGAATGTGTGAGTGAGTGAGTGAGTGAGTGTGTGGATCAATGTGTGTGCTATGCCTACACGATCATATTATTTGTAGAATTTAGTTGTCATAAAGTTAGTGTTTTGTGATTGTTGATGACTTGAGACAAAAGTTCAAGGATAACTTCATGTTTGGAGATGGTCAGATGTAGTATTATTAAAGGGCTACTTACTGTTGATTCATATAGTCATTATAACCTACTCTAGAGAAGTAATCTTTAGATTGCAAACTTTGTATCTTGTCTTAGGGTTGTGCAATTTAGACCACAAATCCTTTAAGGGGTAGTTCTTTCTTGGAAATGAGCCTAAAACTAATCATTTTGTGTATTATTATTTCACTCTCATTGTTATAGCTTTCATTGCTACTAATAAGAATAAGGTTAAAGAGTTTGTGTATTAAGTAATAAAGTTTAAGTATTGGGTCTAGACTGATTCATCCCCCTCTTTTTCCTAAGGTGTGTTCAATAATTAGTATCAGACCCAAGTTCCTCTAGAAGAATTTTAACCACTTGATGCAGATCCAGGATGTCACAAGATGAATCTTACCAAATTCCCAAGTTTGATGGCACAAACTACTCCTAGAAGATGAGGATGGAATCATATCTAAACTCTATACCATTTGGAGTCTGGAACTCTATGGTAGATGGTTATACTCCTCCCTCTACACCACCTACTACTTCAGATGAAATCAAAATGAATGATAATAATGGAAAGGAAAGGAATGCAATCATAAGTGGATTGTCTGATATAGAACTCTTGAAGGTGATAAACAACAAATTTGCTAAAGATGTTTGGGAGAAGCTCAAAAACATATATGAAGTATACAAGAAGATGAAGAAAGTAAAGCTATAGAATCTCAAAAGAAAATTTGATTCTATGGATATGAAGATAAGAATATTGATAGCTCCATGCAATGGGTAACTGAAGTAGTTAGTGGGATTAGAGGAGTTTGTGACAAACTAGAAGAAGATGAGGTAGTAAAGAAGGCATTGAGAACCTTTTCTAAATCATTTGTTCCTAAGGTGTCTTCTTTTGAAGAAAGTAAGGATTTGGACACTTATACAATGGATCATCTCTATGGATATCTTATTGCATTTGAGATGAGAGATATTGAGTTGGAAAATTCCAAGAAGGAAACTACATTCAAAGTTAGTAATAAAGTGGAAGAAAATATTGATCATGATGAAGAAATTGATGCTGAAGAAAACTTTGTAAGAAGACTGAAGAAAGGCACTGGAAAATATAAAGGTAAGTTACCCTTCAAATACTTTAACTATGGAAGAATTAGTCATTATGCTTCTAGGTGTACTTTTAAGGATAATAGTAGTAAGAGAGGAGAAGATAGAAACAAAAGATAAGAAGATAGATATAGAAGAGATGTGATTAAAAGAAGTGTTTACTCCCAAGAATGTTACTCTTTCAAGGATGGGGATTGTGAGGATTCAAATAATAAAGTGTTCTTCATGGTTGAGAAAGTTGACAATGATGAAGAATGTCATGCTAATGAAAACAATGAAAGTCCTTGATTGTTTGGAATGGTTTTCATGCAAAAGAAGACCCAAATGTTTGGGTGATTGATAGTGGTTTCTCCAATCAAATCACTGGTGATAAAAGAAAGTTCATCAATCTTATAGAACAGGATGGTGGATCAGTTAAATTTAGTCGTTCGGAAGAAGCTACTCAAATATGTTGAAAGGGCATTGTTACAATTAATGAAAAGTGTAGAATAGAGGATGTTCTCTATGTTGAAGGTTTGAAACATAACTTTCTTAGTATTAGTCAGATGTGCAACAAAGGATGCAAACTTATATTTCACAAGAGTGGCTATGAAATAAAAAAAGGGTAGATTTGAAAGATTGGTTATGGAAGGAACAAGGACTAATAAAAACATCTATCAACTAAAGGAGGGATAAACTCATTCATAGCCTTAAATATAATAGCTTGAGAAAACTCGGTGGCATTTTAATGTGATGAAATCTTAGAATGATGATTGCAAAATCAATTAGGATAATGTTGGTTTGGATGACTATGAAATTGAATTTGAAAATAATCTCTAGTCTACTCTTGACAACCTTGCTACTGCAAAGATTGAATATGAAGAATACAAGTTAAGACTAAAATACACAGAATATGAAATTATCAAGCTACAGATAGAAATTAGAGAAAACAAAGAGTACGAGGACAAACTTATAAGGGATGAAATTATTGACCTAAATATTCAAATTGAAGAATACAAGATGATTGCAGGTTGTTTACACTCCAAGCTTCATGAAAAAATCACTGAGTGCACCAAGCTTGAGGGAGAACTTGCTACTTTAAAAAAAAAATCGAGGAATCTAAAAATGCCTATGCGTCTGATAGAAATAAAGATGATTATTAATGCTCTAAGACAATCATGGTGGATAGCAAGGATGAGGAGTAAAAATCATATGATTCTTAATGCACCCTTCCTTCATGTCAAAGGGGGAGATATACTATGGAAGATGCTAATATGGAAGGAGATAACATTGCATTAAGTATACATTGATAAGTGTTTCCATCAATGACAAAGGGGGACATTATTGATAACATGTGTTGTCATTGATGTCAACTTGATGTTTGCTAATATATGTTGTATGTATGGTCCTATGTTAGTGGTAGATGTTGAGTTGCCATTGCTTTTGTTAGTTATAGATGTTAAGGTGTCATTGATGATGTGCTTCTTGATTGGTGACAGATGTTGAGGTGTCATTAATGATGTGGTTCCCATTCAATTAAGGTGTCTTTTTGGATATGATATTTGTGGTTGTTGACTTTCTTAGTGAATTTGTATAGTATCTATACTAAGATTGGTTGATGGTTCTATATGGTGGATTGTCTATCTGCTTGTTGTTGATGCTCTTGGCCAAGTGATATCACTTGGAGGGGGCCTATGTATAGTATAAAGTGTATCTAATATGTTCTTGTTGTTGGCATTTCTATTGTTTATGTTGTGATTGTCATTGATGGACAGACACTTGTATTGAGATCCCCTTTATATGTATGAGCTTGTGCTCAACCAGTATTTGTTCCAACCGGTATGTTGTATTCTAGTCTTTAGACTAGTGGTGATTTTGCAGAATGTGTTTCCCGGTCTAAAGCGGCATGTCGACCCCAAGTAGTTCGTAGATTCCAAGCGGTACGAGGGAGAAAAGTGGCATAACACATTCTTACCAGTCTTCATTTTTGTCAAACCGGCAACTGGTATTTTGTATGAACCGGTAACACTCTGTGATGAGTTACCAACTGACATTTTGTGATGAATTACCAATCCATCGATTGTTTGATGGTGCCGACACATTGACGGTGCTTCTTGTGTTGTGTTACTGAGTATGTCTAGATTCATTGAACCTAGGAAATTGTAATGTAATCCTATTGGACCGACATGAAATCAGATTCCTTTAAAAGGACATCATGTCTAGGGTTTTAAGTTGTTGCTGAAAGGGTTAATGTCGAGCTGGGGTTTAAGGTGGAAGTTGAGAATGATCTTATCTGAGAAGATCAAGTTGTAATTGAGAGAGAGAGAGAGAAGACTGAAGTAATACTGGAATGCATTAGCTGTGAGCAATACTGGATCTAACCAAGCAGTTTGTGCTATTAGATAGATCAAACACTTGTTGATTACTTACATCTTTGACAAGTCTGTAGCCCTTAACTGGGAGGCCTCAAAGCCTTTGTAAAATCCTCTAACAAGGTGGTTCACACATATGAATCTAAAATCCTCTAACAAGGTAGTCTTTAATTGGACTTATCTCCTAACAGAGATTGAGATTCCTAACAGGATCTGTTCTAGTGAAGAACATTTTAAGACCTTAGCCAGTCTGGTTTCTATTCTACAGATAGTGACTTGTGAGTTCCATCTCACTGTGGTTTTTCCCAGTTGGGTTTCCACGTCAAATATCTTGTGTTATGGTTGTATTGCTTTTGTGGGTGAATGCTTTATTCGATTTTTGCTTTGCATGTGTGATAACCGGTTTGACTATTAGACTGCTTTACCGGTTTATCTTTAGACTGTGTAAGTGTTTTAGTGCAGTGATTTTTGGCATACTAATTCACCCCCCCCTCTTAGTATTCATCAATTGGTATCAGAGCCTACCTTTCTATAAGTTTAACCACTTGGAAAGAGATATGGGGGAATACACCATGAGGGAACTTACTCAACAACTCACTAAATCTGAGCAAGCCTATGATGATCTTATGGTCAAATACAAGGCATCTCAAGCAAAAAGGAGAGAACATGCAGAAAAGCTGATGGAACTATCTGAAAGTAGTTTTGAAGATGAAGCTAACATGGAAGCCATGATTGATGAAGTAAATAAAATGAATGATTCAAACTCCAATCTGAGAAAGGAGTTGGAAGGACTAACTATTAGGTTTAGTCAAGAGCTTGAGAACCGGAGAAAAGCTGAAGATTGGATAAAGGATAGAGATAATGAGATCTCCAAGTTGAAACAAGAGATCAGTGCACTGACTGCTCGCCTTCATGAGAGAAGAATGGAAAAAGAAGACATGCAAGGAGAACTGAACATAGCCATCTTAGAAAATGCAAGTCTAATGGAGACAAACACTGCTATTTCCAAAGAACTCTTTGAGTCAAAGGAAATACTTGCTAAGTTTGGCAAAAGTACTGTCAAGCTAGAGCAAAAGCTTGAGTCATCTAGACAGGCAAAGAATACCAATGGTCTTGGTTTTTATAGACATGAGGAAGGAGAATCCTCAGGAACAAATGTTGAAGCATCAAAGAAGCAACCGACACTTAAAGGAAAAGGTAAGCAAAAATTCAAACCTGTTTGCTTTAACTGTCTTAAAGAAGGACACACTGCCAATGTATGTAGGAGAAAAGCCTACAATAATTTTCCTTATTTTATCAACAATGTACCTAGATCCAATAAGTTCAATGGTCATTGTTATGCATGCAAAAAGTTTGGGCATAGAGAATTTGAATGCAGGTCTGTAATGGATAACACTGGAAGATATCCTCAGAGGACCCAAGGAACTGGTCCTGAATCTTTTATGAACCGGAACAACAACCGGTTTAATGTCTTCAATCATCAGTCAAGAAGCGGTGGCCATCAAGTGGCAACCAGATGGAGAGAAAGTTGTATGATCTATCATGGTCATGGTCACACTGCTACAACATGTAGAAGGAAGAATGGAAACATGTACAATGGACCTTGGAGAGCACCTGGACTTGTTTGCTATCACTGCAACAAACCGGGTCACATTGCAAGATTCTACAGAAGCAGAAAAAGTATATCTAATGATATACCGGTCACTCAGGAAGGAGAAATCGATGTTGAAAAAGTTCAAGGGGACATGAAGAAAACATGGAGGAAGAAACCAATAATTTCGGAAGAGGAACCGGTTTCTGCACCTAGTGTGGAAATATCGGAACCGACAAACTAAGCCTTAAAGGCTTAGGGGGAGAAAATGGCGAAATGCTTCCAAACCCCCGGTTGACACCGGTAAAAGACCTTAACCGGTATGCAATACCTGCCGCTTGGCAGAAGACCAGAAATGGTAAAAAGGCAAATTAGGGTTTACGCATTAATAGAGGAGCATTAATAATGGTAGGTGAGAGACATGTATAAATGCATTTTTCAAATCATTTCTCACTATCTATTTTCGAGCGAAGAAAAGTTTTCAAGTGCAGAGCGAAGAAAAGGCGATTTGAGCTTAGATTTCAAGAAATTGAATAACTTTGAAAGAGATTCAAATCCAGTTTGTAAGCGATTGTAGAGAACATAAAGTGGTGATTTGGCACCCGATAGAGAGTGAAGTGAAGCAGAATCAGGAAGCCCTAAATTCATGTTTGAAAGATCAAACCAGAGTTCAGTATCTTAGAGAAGAAGAAACTCCATAATGCAGTATATTTTCTAGAAGACTTCATAGAGGATCACATCAGGATCATCTTGAGCAGAGTCCATGGTGACAAGATGTACCTGGAGAGGATGCATGATATCATGCCTCAGGCAATTCATGCAGTCACCAATTTCTGCAACACAGGGGAAGTGCTAGCCCTAAGAATGGTAAGAAAAACGGAAATGACCAAGCTCACCAGTTCAACTAGTGATTCATAAGGTATGACAGTTAATCCTATCAAGGATGATTTGGTGAAATATGCTTGCATGGTGATAGGCTATAGAACATTCTCAGCCAGCAGGATTAATTTTGTATCTGCTGCAACAGTAAATGCCGCTTATCGGATGATTAAAGAGGATAAATCATTTGACCTATGCACTAGTATGCAGAGGCAACTCTTGTTAATTCTTAAGGCAATCAAACAGGACAATTCACTGAGGTTCAAGTTTGGACAACTACTAGTAGGGTTGTTCTTTTATTTCCAAGGCTACTTTCTGGGTGTAGGAGATGTCCAGTGGTCCCCTGACCAATCGGTAACCAAGCAGATAAAGGAAAGTGTACAAGCCATTGGAACCGGCTACCCTGAGGTACTGAACAAATATTTTGATGAGTTCAGAAGAAAGATGAGTCAGAGGGTAAGAATCTCAGGTGACATAGTGAAGAAATACAAAGATGACATTTGTTTCACTATTCAGGTGGACAAATGTTTAATGGAGGTTGTTGAGCCTGGAATGGAGGAGGTAGAGCCAATGGGCTATGAAGTTATGTTTGACATGCTGGAAGGGTATGCCTCAACCCTTATTGCCTTGCCTCTTGATCCAAAGGCTAAGAGGATCGGAACCTACTTGGAGAGGATTGCACCGATTGAAGAACCATCGATGAAGAAGGGAAAAGAACCAGTAGCTAAGAAAGCTAAGGCAGTGCCTGCAGCATCGGCGCCGACTACCACTGCAACTCCAAGAGTGACCAAGCGGTCACTGGCAAAGAAGAAACCGGAGGTAAAACTGGCAAAAGTCTTCGAAAGAAAGAGGAAGACTAAGGCAAATGAACTGGACTCCAAAGAAACCGAGTCTGATGAACAACCAAAGAAGGCAAGACAGACAAAGAAGATGAAGAAGAATGAATCGGCAGCATCTGCACCGGTAAATATAGACATCTCCTCATACAAACCTTTGACACATTGTCAAAGAACAGTAAAAAATATTAGGAGAAAGTTACTTCATGATTTAGTAGACTATTATGATGAATTTAATAGTGAGGAAAAAGATGAAGTACTACAAGAAATCATTCTTTATTTATGTAAAAATGACCGGTCACCATCAGAGATTAAATCTCAGACACCGGATTCATTATTTAAAGCATTAGATAATAAATGGTGCATTGCCATTGAAAAGGAATAGGAGATTAGGGAGAAAGTCTTTGCACAGTACTTCCCCAAACTCTCAAATTTATAATTATTTGATGCCCTGGATCAAAATAAAGGTCTCTTCTTCACAAGGAGAAGAAGACTCTGGTTGTTGGAGGGGAGGGTTGATGATGTCGAAAAAGATACTCATCAGCATATGGCTCATGCTATCAGCTCTCACAAAGCACGAATGGCCAACCTCCAAGCGAAAAAGGAACCGGTTATTTCCAAACCAGATGAGGTCTTTGATGAGGAAGGAAACCTGGTGGAAGAACGAATTGACACCATCGATGTCGATGCCCTGGATGTAGAAGATGTCACTCAGGACATACCTTTTGAGGGAACTAAACAGGGGCAACAAGCAGATCAGGGTAGTGAATAGGCTAAGGACACACAACAAGTGGCAAAAGAACAGGAAGAGAAAAAGAAGAGGGATGAAGATGAGCAAAAGAAGAAAGAGGAAGAGAAGAGAAAAGAGGAAGAGGAGAAACGAAAAGATGAAGAAAAGAAGAAGCAAGAAGATGATAGGAAGAAGAAAGAAGAAGAGGATAAGAAAGAAAAGAGAAAGAAGGAAGAGGAAGAGAAGAAGAAGAAGGAATAGGAAGAGAAGAAGAAGAAGGAAGAGGAAGAGAAGAAGAAGAAGGAAGAGGAAGAACAGAAGAAGAAGGAAGAGGAAGAAAAAAAGAAGAAGGAAGAGGAAGCACAGAAGAAGAAGGAAGAGGAAGCAAAGAAGAAGGCAGAAGCAGAAAGAAGAGGAAGACAAGAAGAAGATGGAAGAGGAAGAGAAGAAAAAGAGAGAAGAGAAAGAGAAAGAAGAGAAGGAGAGGAAAAAGAAGGAAGAAGCAGACAAGACAATTGAAGCAATGAAGAGCACACAGATGGAGACTCCTAAGGCAACCGGGAGCCAAGCCAAACCGGCTACTATCTTGAGTCCTATTGATCTCCAATCTGCAAGTGAGTCTGAGCTTATGCAGAGCATCAAGGTTGCCCAAGAGCACCTTGAAGGCATTCATAGGAAAAGGGAACAAGATATTATTTAGGCGGCTGTAGACACACTTACCGGTTTAATCCCCGGTACTAATCTTCTTGACACTGAATCATCACTAGCACAACTCAAACTTCTATGTACTGTAGTGGATGATCAGGTGCAGAGTCTGGAAGAAGCAGCAGAGGCCAATGTAAAGAAAGAGCACCAAAAGGCTCTTAATGTTTCTCTAGTGAAGAAGTTGAATGAGCTTAGGACTGAACTGCTGAAAGATCAAAAGTACATAAGGAATGCCTTGGATGAGGGGAACTTGCTACTCAACAAAATCTGTCAACCTCATCTATTTTGTGATGATGTGCTAGCCAAGAAGCAATAGCTTCAAACGGACTTATAGTCCTACTTGGGCACATTCAAGACTCCTTATGATTCCTTTGGAGCATATGGGCAAACCGTTCACCAGTTCCAGATCCAGTCAGCCAAGATGGAGCAAGAGATCAGCACATGGTCTAGGGATTTGTAGGAGCTTCAACTGGTATTACTTCCATGACTACAAATTCTTCAAAAGTGTTATCTGAACCTGGATGCCCTGACAGTCACATAGGAACTGAGCATAGTAGATGCCATGGAGGAACAGGTATCCCAGATGCAGACAGAGAAGGAAGTGGCAACCTCCCTATTTGAGTCTTGGTCCCTATCCATGAAACAATTTTTGCAGGACTATAAATCGGTTTTTGACAAGTATTATTCATTATTGTCATAAAATTTTATATATATTGTAGTGTCCTAAAATTGTGACACTTGCAATTTTGACTGCATTTCGGTCTTCACGATGGCGACGCAACACGGAACCTGAATGGAGACCCCGAAACTTGCTCATGACACCAAAAACTGCATTTTCTTGCACCCTGGCCTGAAACTCCTTTGCACCCTGCTGTCCCGGGAGGTGGGACCAGAGCGCCCAGCGCTCTGGTCCCTCAGGACCATGGCACCCAGTGCCCTGGTCCCTGGGTCCTATTTTGGGCCCGGTCTCCTATGGGACTTCGGGTCTTTATGTTTGCAAATTGGAAAATTATCTTTCCTGGTCAGCCTAAGGTCAGGAAAATCAGTCTATTAACCCTAATTGGCAAGTATATAAACTACATTTTCCTCTCTCATTTGGATAGGGACATACATGAGGGAAAAAGCATGGAAACTATACTCAAGCATTCAAGCATTCAAGCATTCTTTCAAGCAATTGATCATTGTAAGTCTCCATTCAAGGCTAAGTGTTGCATTCAAGACAAGGATTCAACCATTGAAGAGGAGATCACATACTACATGCTGCATACAACATACAACAATACAACAAACAACAACATCTATACCTTCGCACATAAGGATACAAACATCCTTACAACAAGGTATTAGTACTTGTTTTACATTACAGACATTTACATTTACAGCATTGCTCATTTCTTGGTTAATTCCAAAACCGGGGTTTGACCTAAAGGCAAACCCCTAATCCCTAACCCCCCAATCGTCTTCGCTTTTCTGTGTGTAGGTTGCAGGTACGCGGCTGAAATTGAAGATCTGGAATCCTTGTGCAGAGACGAACAGATCCCCCTTCGTTTCGCGGATTTTTCGGAGGATCGTGGCGCCGGGCGCCATCGTCCCGGCAACTTTTGCTCAAATTTGCAGGACAGCGCCGTATCGACATTTTACTACTAATTCCAGGTCCGCAGCTTCATCCTATATCCCTATCTCAGTTTATAAGCGAGTCTTTGTCACTTTCTATGCATTCCTAGCTTAATTCTCCTATCAACATTCTTTACAAAAGAGGGTAGCCTTGCTTTCTTAACCCTTGAAACACATTTAGCATCCAATCTTGCATTGTGTGGGATTGGATCTTGTGGGTTTCAACCCCTCTTTTGAATGTAAAGTCTCTCCCCTAAGTGAAAACCATCAACCCTAGTGAACCTCCCTTCTCTCTCCTTGGAGTTGGAAGAGGGGAGAGCAACTAGGGTTCGATCGCGATTTTCCGCTTTACATTTTGGTGAACCCGACGTGAACATCCTTTCTGATTATTCATAGTTAGATCTGAAAATTGGATTCCTTGATTACATTTCCATGTTTGATCTTTGGCAAAATTTTAGAGGTTAATTGCATAAAAACCCTAAATTTTCTTTTTAAGTAATTAAACTTGTGAAATGTTTAATTGTTGATGCTTGTTTTAGATCTGCCCTTCTATTACAAATTATCAATTCATATTTGTGCTTTAATTTTGAAAATTAAGTGGTTAAGTGTCAAAACCCTAATTTTTGAAACCCTCTTGATTCAACCTTTGTCCGACAATTTCACTGATTAAAACATCTCCAAATCAGCTGTAACTTTGGATTCCGCAGTAAAATCACAATATCTTTCATCCCTGAAAATTTGGAAAAAATTTGCGAGGACCGTGTGCACTCCGAGCGCCATCGTCCCCGACATTTTTTCTGAAATTTCGGGAGCGAGATCTTACTGTATTTTCCTGCTAAAATCCAGAATTTTGGCTGATTTTATCAATTTTAACACCTTCAAAATTACAGTCAAAGTTGGTCTAGGGATTGCTTGGATTAACGCTTCTAATCATTCAAAAATCATCGAAATTGAAATTTTGTGTCAAAATTGTGTTCTTACTGTCCTAAATCTGAAAAGTGTGTTATCATTCATTCGAAATTTCAGTGATTCATTCAAATTCTTGCAATTTGTGACTTTTGAAATTAAGTGCTTAATTACAACAACTTTAATTTCCGCTTTCAAAATTGAATTTTGCGTGAAATTGAGTCAACTTTTGAATTTCAAAACTTGCATTGCTTTCGGTATTCCCTCTAAAATCATAAAATTCAAAATTTCAGTTTCCCTCTCTTTTTCAAAATTCAAATTTTTGCATTTTTCGACAATCTTGGTAGGGTTCAATTTCAAGATTGCAACTTTAATTTGGCCTATCTACAGATCGTAAAACCACTCAATTTTTTCAGGTTAGCTCTAAAATCATCATAACTTTCATGCCTGCAAATTTCGAAAAAAGTTGCCAGGACCGTGTGCACTCCGAAGCGCCACGGTCCCTGACATTTTTTCTGAAATTTCGGGAGATTGTCCTGATTAAATTTAACAGCTTAAATCCAGAAGATTGGCTGATTTTACTGAAAATTGTTACCTCTAAATTCAAAATCTCTCTCTCTCTCTAGTGCATGAGTTTTACAACAATAAGCCCTACTTACACTATTCCCGTTAGACGAAGCCTTAGAATTAAGTCTTTCCAAGGTTTAATTACCGAGGAGATGGAACCTAATTTGAATAGCCTTTTTAACGAGGACATGGGTAATTCCTCTAATCCTCCTAATGATGAAGAAGCTCTCCATGAGGTTTCTGAAGAACAACTTTCAAAATTGGATAACCAATTTGATGATTTTTGACACTGGATGTCTCAAGAATACCCCGATGGTCAAGCTCTTCCTTTAATTGAGGGTCTAAAACGTATGCTTCAAAGTGATAAGAATGGAATTGATATTTTGCGTGGTATTGCACACATTGTGGATTCGAATGTGATGCCTATGAAGAGTTGTGCTGAAAATTTGGGTTATACACAACCTCCTACTCAAGTCAATCATTCTATTCCTTTGACGACTTCTATTGCTAGCATACCTACTTTTACATCAAACATAATGACTACTTCAATACAAGACATTCCTCCTATGATCACTAGTCATGGGGGCAATCCCTCTTCTTCAATTAACCCTCTTCCTTCATTCAATCCAACTTCTTCATTCATTCCTTCAATGAGTGTCCCTATTACATCTCCACAAATGAACATCACGCAAGGGGGCAATTCATTTAACCCTTCCATTCCTCCTTGTAGTGTTCCTCCTGTCCAATCATCTCCTATGACTAACTATCATAGTGTCCCACCACCTTACTCTTTACCTTCTTTCAATAACATAACACCTCCATCTCAATCTAACACATCTAATATGAATTCTTCGACTGAAGCGACCATTAACAATCTTGCACAAATTGCCTCTATGAATCAATCTAAGTTTAGTGTGCCCACATTTGATGTTGCGAGCCCACTTTCTCTTGATATTGTTCGAGCTATTCCCCCTAAACATGTTGAAATTCCACATTTAGAGCTTTATAATGGTAAGGGTGATCCTCTAACACATGTTAAGACTTTTCAAACAATATGTACTGATTTTGCTTATGACCAAAGGTTGCTTGCAAAACTGTTCACTAGAACATTAAGAGACAAAGCCCTACAATGGTATTGCTCGTTGCCTTCTTATTCTATTACTTCTTTCGAACAACTTGCAAATGCTTTCATTCAACAATTTCAAAACAATATAAGTCCTAAAGTTACTTTGATTGATTTAATGCATTGTAAACAAGGTGTTAAAGAAAAAGTGACTGATTTCATTGGTAGATATAAGCATTTGTATGCTCAAATTTCCTTTCCAGTGCCTGACGATGATATTCAAAGAATCCTTATTTCTAATTTACAAAAAGATATTCGAGACAAACTTCTGTTTTCTGAGTTTACTTCTTTCCAACAGTTGTGTGCAACTCTTCACAATTATCAACTAACTGTGAGTCAAATGGAACAATCACATCCTATGGCTCCGAGTGATAAGGGTGATAGCAGTCAACAACCATTTGGGAAGTTTAAACCGAACAGAGATTCCATCAAATTCAATGAAAACATCATCAACAACAATGTGAATGCAGCATCAGGTGTGCCTCCTATTTCTAAATTTTTCAAGAAAGAAAGAAAGTATACTCCTTTGAATGAATCATTGCATAGTATTATGAATAAGTTATTGGAACAAAATGTGCTTACTCTTCCTCCTATAAGGCAAATTGATCCTGCAAAGATTACTTCACCTTATTTTGATAACAAAGCTTTTTGTCAATTTCATCGTCAGCCTGGGCATGATACTAAAAAATGTTTTTCTTTAAAGGGTAAAATTCAAGATTTGATTGATAATAATACTATTTCTGTTTCTGGAGTGAATAATAAAGGAAATACATCTGTAGCTCCTCCTAATCAAAATCTTCAGATTTTCACTGATCCATTACCTTCTCATACCTCTAATGCGATTGAGACTAATAATTCCTCTCTTTCATCTGATGGTCTTGTGTCTATGACTCCAAATGTGATTAACTTTGTAGAGCAACAAGAAAACCCTAAAGAACCTTCCATCACATTTGATTCCAGTGAAACCATGAGGGCACCTAATGGTCCTTTATACATAGTTGCAAAAGTCAAGAATACACCTTGCCGTGGAGTGCTTATTGATCCTTCATGCATGGTTAATTTTATTACTGAAGAATTTCTTTTTACTTTGCAATTGAATCAAGTGATATATGACAAAATAGATGTGATTGTGAAACTATTTGATGCATTTTCTTCTCCTGCAATTGGTTCTATCACATTGCCTATTGAGGTCCATAACAAATCCCTTGATGTGAACTTTTCTATTATTCCATCTTCCAAACAATTTCGTGTGAAGCTTGGCTATCCTTGGCTATCTTCCATGAAAGCTATTGCTTCTCCTATTCATAAGTGTTTGAAATTTCCCCATAATGGTGAAATTGTTACTGTCAATCATAGTCTCTTTAAACCAGCTGAAAGAACTTCTAGCGTTCCTATTGATTACTTTTGGCCTAAACAATTCCAATCTCTTCCTCCACGAAGTGATCATCTTTTTCAGATCTTATCAAAAATGGAAAACAGATATGATCCTATCTTTAAGTGAACCTAGAACACCTAAACTTGACATTCCTATCGTTCTTGAGAAGGAAGTTCTTCCTTTGAAAGATAAAACTAATGTCTTTCCTCAAGAAGTTTCCCAACTAACAAACTAAAAGATATGCTTGCAAAGCTCCAAAATATGAACCATCTAATTTGAGGACACACATGAACGTCCCAAACACTCTCCAAAATCCACAACTTGAGATATCATCATTTCGGAGCAACATGGATCAACTTTGTAACACAAAATACTAAAAAAATAGTCCACATACCAGACCTCAAAAATCGACTAGATCAACTCATAACATCATGAAACTCCTACTGAATCAACTAGAGATAGGTATCTCAAAACCCAATAAACTGCATCAGCACATCTGCAACATACCAATTCTTTGCAACACAAGAATATGTTGACATCAATGACAACAACATATCCCAACAACTCTAATATCCAACAATCTCCCCCTTTGGCATTGATGGCAGCATATGAATGTGAAAAATAGTCAATGCAAAGAAAGAAATCAACAACCAACAATCTCCCCTAGATCATAAGGATCATCTCTCCCGAAAGGGATTTTCACATGCTCTTCTCCCCCTTTGAAAATAATGCTAAAGACATATACATTTCATTATTCTCTCATACATCTCTCCCTCTAGGAAGGACAATCTCTCCCCCTTAGGATAAACTCACCAATATGAATAACCAAACCATACACTGACTACTCCACTGAAGCAACAACACCCACTCATCAATCCAGATAATAGAATAAGACTATGAACTCCACTGGATCTGTGCAACTCAATGCATATAGTTTATAGTAGGAGGGGTAATCACCCCTAAATTCTCTCTCATATATAGAAATGTATCTGTAGGCAAAATATTAGTAAAGATATTTGTAATCTTTTCCTTTGTGGATACATACTCCAATCTCACTTCCTTATCATTGACTTTCTCTCTCTGAAAATGAAACTTGATTGATATATGCTTTGTCTTAGAATGCAACACTGGATTCTTAGAAATATTGATAGCACTAGAATTATCACAATAGATAATAGTAGGTTCATTATAAACAACTCTAATATCCTTCAGCATCTGCATCATCCTAATAACCTGAGCACAGTTGCTAATAGAAACAATGTATTTAGCTTCTATAGTAGATAAAGAAATAACATCTTGTTTCTTACTTTTCCAAGCAACCAACTTCTTTCCCAAAAATAATTCTCCACTTGTAGTGATCTTTCAGTTATCAACATGACGTGCCCAATCAACATCAGTATAAGCATTTAAATTGAAATCATTCAACTATTCCCTTCAAATATCTGAATATCCTCTTCACATCAGTAACATGACTTTCCTTAGGATCAACCTGAAATCTCGCAACAAGACATACAACATTTATAATGTCAAGTCTAGTCTAAGTCAAATATAGTAGTCCACCAATCATAGATTTATACAAGGTCTGGTTATCCTTCAGAGATTCATCATCTTTTGTCATCTTACATCCAGCCACCATAGGAGTTCTAATAGGTTTGGAATCATCTAGCCCAAACTTTGTCAGAAATTCCTTCACATACTTAGATTCAGATATGAAAATGCCTTTGCCAATCTCTAAAATTTACAATACCAGAAAGAAATTCATCTCACCTATCATAGACATCTCAAATTGTTTTTGCATATCATCAACAAACTTCTTACTCAAATCATCATCTCCTCCAAAAATAATGTCATCGACAAAGACTTCAACAATAAAAATATTATCATTATCAATCTTGAAGTACAAATTCCTATTAGCAGTACCTTTACAGAATCCCAATTTCATCAAATATATGTCCAAACTAGCATACCAAGCTCCAGAGGCTTGTTTCAGACCATGCAATGCTTTCTTCAATCTACATACCATGTCTTCTTCATCTGTCAATGAAAATCCACATGGTTACATAATGTAGACTTTCTCTTCCAATTCACCATTCAAAAAGGTTGACTTTACATCCATCTGATATACCTTGAATTTCTTATAAGAAACGTATGCAAGAAATAATCTAACAACTTCAATTATAGCTACCGAAGAAAAAGTTTCCTCAAAATAAATACCTTCCATTTGTGAATATCCCTTACATACCAGTCTAGCTTTGTTTCTAACAACCTGTCCATCTTGATTCAACTTATTCTAGAACACCCATTTAGTACCAATCACATTCTTACCCTTAGCTCTCAGAACAAGTTCTCATGTTTTGTTCTTTTCAATCTAATCTAACTCTTCTTCCATAGCTTTTAACCAATTTTCATCTTTACAAGCTTCAGTAACATATTTAGGCTCAATCTTAGAAATAAAACATGTCTCTTCAATAGCAATTCTTCTCCTAGTCATCACACCTTTATTCTTATCACCAATAATCTATTTTTTTGAATAATTTAATCTTACATACCTCGAGGTCTTCCGATTATTCTAATTTTTAGGCTCTTGAACTTCTTCACTGGCTACAACATTAACATTTACTATTTCTATCTCTAATGGATCACTCTACTTCATGCTCAAACTCTGTACTTTCTTTGCAGTAGTATCCTGATCATCAGACTCATATCCGCATGCTCTGATTTTCTTCTCATGATTCTCATCAACCTTCACATTTGCACTTTCCACTATCTTTCTCAATCTTGTTTTAACAATGGTAGGCTTTGCTCTTAGTAGAATATCCCAAAAAGATTCCTTCATCACATCTTGCATCAAATTTACCTATATCCTCATCTCTTTTGATATAAAATTTGCTTCCAAAGATTCTGAAATATCTAACTATTAGAATATGACCAAACCATAGCTCATAAGGGGTCTTACCAGAATCACCTTTTATATGCACCTAGTTGAATGTGTATACAACAGTGCTAACAACTTCTCTCCAATAGATATGCAGGACATTTACTTCAATCAACATAGTTTTAGCAACATCCAAAACTATTATATTCTTCCTTTCAACAACTCCATTCTGCTGAGGGGTTCTCATAGCAGATAATCGTCTTCTAATTCCATGCTCTTCACAAAAGGAATTAAATTCACCGAAGGTGAATTCTCCACCTCTACCAGATCTCAGGCACTTCAGCTTCAATCTAGTCTCTATCTCCACTTTAGCTTTGAATATTTTGAACTTCTCCAGTACTTTAGATTTCTCCCTTAGAAAAGTGACCCACATCATCCTAGAATATGATGGTATGATGAAAGAATAAGGATCCAGTCAACTATTAAGAGGGTGGGGGGGGCGGGGGGTGAATCAATTGATATAAAAATTGACAATAACTTATACCAATCTCAGAATCAACCTCTCAAAGTAAACTTAGAACTAACAAGTTAAACCACTGAACTATAAATGCAATATTACTATTAAGATAAACTGGTTGACTATTATAATAGATTAAGAGTAAACAATTTGAAACTCATAAACATCCAAATACTTTTACTGTCATAAGTAAAACCTCATTTCATATTGTTGCTGGTTATCATAACATATCAAAGTGGATTAAGTAGTTAAGTAATTCAACCATAGAAATCATAACCACAAAAACATTCACCAGTTGACACAATATTTTTGACGTGGAAATCCAAATGGGAAAAACCATGGTGAGATGAGACTCACAAGTTAACTATCTGAATTCTTCTGAAGTTCGCCCTGTCAGGAGCCAAGCCTGTTAAAGCTTTTACAAAAAGTCTTGTTAAGAAAAGATCCTGTTAGGGACCACCTGGTTAAGGGATTGACTATAATGCCTTGTTAGAAGCAATACCCTATGAGGAGTAACCTCGGTAGAGGATTTAAAATCTAAGATAATGGACCACCTAGTTAGAGGATTTGAATAACACTAAGCTTGTTAGAGCTTACCCAGTTAGGGTATTTCAACTATTGTAATTGTTAGAAAATAGCAAGGGTTTGCTGATCTATTTGAATAACACTACACTTGCTTGTTCAGATCCTTTTCATGCTCCTATCTGCCTTTACACAAACTACATATACATCATCTGGTTCGGCAACCACACACTCAACTGAAACTTTGCCAACACTTAAACAAAACAACTCATCGACCTTATTAACAAATCAATAGGTCGATAACACAACAAAAACCTAATTATCTCATAGAGATTACAAACAAGTTGGTTCAAGTATGACCATTGGATTACATAACAATCTCTGCACATCATTTGATGAGTTGAGACATTAGCATATTTTTATCCCCAGAACTCTTAAGTTTTTCTCATATTTTGATTTATATGATGGGATAGTGATGATGTATTTAAAGTTGACTATGTGCATTTCAGATGTTAACCTGAGCCTATTAAATCATGTTTTGTCGTTGCCAGTTGTTCTTGCAAATTCATTCTTGTTGCCATGCAGATTGTCTTAGGCAATATCATGTGTGAAATTAATAGATGTTTTGATTAATTAAAATAGATGTGTATATGCTTGTATGTTCTTTCTTTTGAATTGCAAGAATAAAAATGATGTTGCTATGAAATCTCTCCTATCACGCCAATTGCAGAAAGAGATATTCAAGGAGGTGACAGAAATATCGAATCAACAGAAAAGTTGATGAGTGTAAGGAACAGTAGAGGAAAAGTAGGCACGCAATACTTACTGATGTCTTACTCAAGTGGGCATTAGTGTTGTAAATACTACCACACTATGTTATGACTGTGGTTCAGTTTAGATCCACATTATTAGTGACTTAACTCTGACTGTTTCCTTTCTTGAATAATTATCCACCTCTTCTCATCAGCGTGATCTGTGTTGTAAGAAGTAGTTGTTTTCTTTTAAATAAGGGTCTTTATCTCTTTTCGTAGGTTAGAAAGAAAAGAGAAGAAACAGAGCAGAGGATTTAGAAATAGAATTACAAGCGTTTTGAGTTTCTTTTGATTTTGAGTTTCAAAGGTGGGGGTGAATTACAAGTTCAATGCAAGGAAATCCACCTCCTGGTGGAAATAATTCACCCCCACCTTTGAAACCAACATTTGAGTTTCCTATCTCTGATCAGCATGATAATGCTAATCTCAAGAATATTCCTACTTCTTCCCTCCCTAACTTCTATGGATTAGTGACAAAGGATCCAGACACATTCCTGTTTGAGTTTGATATTCTCTGTAGGAGTTTTGATTATACTATAGATGCCCATAGACTCAAAATATTTCCTGCCACTTTGAAAGAATCATCTTTAAGATGGTTTATGAGCTTGGGATGTAGCACAATTACTACATGGGATCAGATGAAAGAATTGTTTCTTGCAAAGTACAAGGATTATTGTAGAGGCACTGATCGCCATGGGGATGACATTTTTAGAATGACATAGAAAGAAGATGAGAGTCTTGAAGATTATCTGAAAAGGTTTCTGTTTAGTGTCAAAAATGCCAAGCATAGCACCCAAAATGAAGATTCTCTCAAGCTGATATTTTTAAGGGGAACCAGTGATGAATGCACTGATGCTTTGGATCTTATGGGAGGAGGTAACATTACACAATCCACATGGAATGACATAGGACAAATTTGTAAGAAGCATTCCAGATCTGCTTCTAAAAAAAATAGGCGTTTCAATCCAAGAGTTTCTTCATCAACATCTAGTACTAAAGTTTTTAGAATGGAACTTAGCTATTTGTTGAAGGACTTTAAGGAGGATATCATAAACAATATGGCTACTCAATTGGATGCACTCTTAGCTAAAAAGAAGCATGAAGAAGCTGATGCAGTTCTTGTAGAATTTTGCCCTCATTATAGACAAAGGAAAAGAGACTACAGATGTAAAATGGTTGCAAATCTTAAGGTTCCTAACTTCAAGCCAATACAAGGTGATGATGAACAAGTTTTCTATGTTTCTCAAAGAAGGCCAAATTTTTAAAGACAAGGTATGCCTCTGGATCAACTTTCTTTTTCTATTTATAGTGGGAATTCTTATGCACCAAATAATCAATGGCGATCTCCATATGCTCAAAATTTTGGTAGTTATCCAAACTGGTATAGTCCTCAAGGCCAAGGCCAGCATTTTGCTAGTCAAACTCCATAGTGGCAGCAACCACAAGGAAATTGGTCTCCACCTTAGGCACAATGGCAGCAATTTCAAGGAAATTGGCAACCTGCTCTTCAATGGAGGGGGAGTCAACCATGGACTAATCAGTCTTTTGGATATCACCAGCCTATTCAACAACCACAACCGCCTGCAATAATGCCTCCCCCTACAGCCACTACTGTTCGACCTAAACCTACATAGTTGCCCACTCAACCAATGTTGAATCCCAATAGTAAATCTCAGCAACAGCAACAAGTTTATTCAGCTGATCCTAATCAATACCCAACCTATTCTTTATCTATAAGTGATATTCACCTCAGATCTGGGACAACTTTCCCTAATCCATCCCCTCCAGTTATAACTGAAATACCCAAAGAACAAGAAATCTCTAGTCCAACAGTCACAATACCTTGAAAATAGCAACTACCCCCATTTCCCCAGAGGTTGCAAGAAAAAGAGGTTCTTACAGAATAGGAGCAAAGTTTTGATATTATAGATCAACTGAAACATGTATGTGTTAAAATCCCATTATTACAAGAAATAAAGGATGTTCCTATATACAGTGAGGCACTTAGGGAAGCATGTCTAAAAAATCCTGGTAGAAAGAAGAAAGATCCACAAATAATGCATGTAATGGGTCAGCTGGCAGATATCATGCTAGGAAAAGTTTTAATTTCTAAGTATGCTGATCATGGTAGTCCTGTTGTGAATATTGTCATTAATGAAACTCAGATAAAGAATCTTTTGGTCGATTTAGGGGAAGCCATTAATTTTATGACAAGGGAAATAATGTAACAGCTTGAAATCACTAGTCTTAGACCTACACCTACAGTCCTACAACTTGAAATCACTAGTCTTAGACCTACACCTACAGTCCTATAGCTTGCGGACAGTTCTACAGTTTGACCCGATGGTATGATTGAAGATGTGGTTGTTGCTTTGGATTATTGGGAATACCCTGCAAACTTTATGATCATGTCTCCAAAGGCCACATTGGGAGGATATCCGGTGATTTTGGGAAGACCTTGACTTGCTACGACTGATGCATATATTGGCTGTAGATCAGGGGATATAACTATTTCAAATGGGAACTCTACCAAAACATTAGCTTTGTATTTTCCCTGCTCAACCCTAATTTCATCAACAATAGGTCGTTTGGCCTAATTTGGGAGATGAATTTGAAGACGGAGTTGACTCTATCAATAACCTTATGATGATTAATAGAGGACCATGCATGCAATTTCATGATGAAGACTCAATTCTTTATAAAATTCTAGCAAATGAGTTAAGACAAGAGAAACAATTGTAGGAGTTAGTACCAAATACTGCAAACTCAAACTTTCCTGTAGCCATTGATATATTGCATAATTTGTTGCCGCAGGAAGTCTGTACTTCTCATTTTTTTGATATATTCTAGATTGATCTTACTGTCAAAATAGAAGTTGATTCAAATAAATATTTGAATATCAACCATAATCTTGCGGAAGCTCAAAGAGTGGCACTTGTGGATTTGCTCAAATGTCATAAACATGCTTTTGCATGGGATTACAAGGATATGCATGGAATTGATACAACAATTTGTACCCACTGTATCTACATAAAAGAATACTGTAGACCACTTAGACAGCCACAAAGAAGAATCAATCCTACATTAAGTGAAATAGTTAAGGAGGAATTGCAAAAGTTGTTGAATGCTGGATTTATCTATCTTATTTCTAACAGTCAATGGGTATCACCTTTGGTAATGGTTCCTAAGAAAGGAGGAAAATGGAGGGTATGTGTTGATTATAGAGCCTTGAACTTAGCAACCAGAAAATATCATTTTCTATTTCCATTTGTGGATCAGGTATTAGACTCTTTGGCCGGCAAGAGATACTTCTCATTTCTTGATGGATTAAGTGGCTACAACTAGATTCAAATTGCCCCACAGGATCAAGAAAAGACTACATTTACTTGTCCTTGGGGAACATATATATATTTTGTTCTTCCTTTTGGATTATGTAATTCTCCAACTACTTTTCAAAGAGAAATGATAAGCATATTTTCATATATTTCCCAAGACAACATGGAAATTTATATGGATGATTTTACAACTTATGGTTTAGAATTTGAACCATAAGTTGTAAAGAACCTGAAGAAATTTTTGCAACTGTGTGAAGACTATAATTTGTCATTGAATAGTGAAAAGTTCTTCACGATGATGCAGGAAGGTATAGTCCTTGGTCATCGTATCTCTATAAAAGGAATAGAGGTTGACCCAACAAAAAATGAAGTTATTCAAAATATCACCGCACCGGTAAAGTAGAAAGAAGTCATAAGTTTTCTTGGTCATGCTGGATATTATAAAAGGTTTATCAAAGATTTCAGCAAAATTGCAAGTCCCTTATATTCTCTTCTGACCAAGGATATGGAATTTAAATGGAATTCTTCATGCAATAAAGCTTTCTTAAAGCTCAAGCAAGCTTTGACCCAAAAACAAGTTCTTAAAGGTCTGAACTAGTCCTTGCCATTTCAAATTCATATGGATGCATCTGATTATGCAGTAGGAGAAGTCTTAGGACATAAGGTTGATAACTTGGAGAGTGCAATATACTATATCAACAAGAACTTGCAGGGGCCTGAGTTAAATTACACAGTCACTAAAAAAGAAATGTTAGCAGTTATATATGCACTCAACAAATTCAGGCACTATATAACATGATATCCCATATTTGTGCACACTGATCATACTGCAATTAGATATCTCATGAATAAGCCTTCAATTACTGGTAGATTAGCTCGTTGGTTACTGTTGATGCAGGAATTTGATATCATAGTTAGTGATAAACTAGGAAAGTCCAATGTAGTTGCAGATTATCTTTCAAGGCTTCAGTTGCAGGAAGATCCTACAGCCATAGATGATGCTTTTTTGGATGAACATTTATTCCTTGTAAAAGACCACACTCCCTAGTATGCTGATATTGCCAGTTATTTAGCTACTACTAAAATGCCAGTTCATTTCTCTCCTAAAGAAAGAAGGTTGCTAGTTGAGAAAAGCTTTAACTTCTCATGGATTGTTGATTGTTTGTTTTATTCTAGACCTGACCAACTCATGAGAAGATGAAACATTTGATATCATGCATGAATGTCATGATGAACCATGTGGAGGATATTTTGCTGCTAATAGAACAACACTGAAAATACTAAATATGGGATATTATTGGCCAACATTATATAAAGATGCAACACAAAGGAAATGTGACAGATGCTAGAACATGGGGAGACCTACTAAATCTGATGAGATGCCATTATACCCACAAATATTAGTTGCACCATTTGATAAATGGGGATTATATTTTGTTGGCCCAATTGATTCCCCTTCTAATGGAAAATATTACATTTTGGTATGTACTGATTATGTAACCAAATGGGTGGAAGCTCGAGACATGACACATGCAAGAGATAATAAGGTGGCTGAGTTCCTTTATGAGGAGATATTTACAAGATATGCAGTACCAAGGGAAATTGTATCAGACCAAGGACCACAATTTACTTCTACATTGATTGCAGCCTTGGTCAATGAATACAATATAAGGCACATAAAATCTACCCCATATCATCCACAAGTAAATGGACAAGAATAGGTCACAAATAGGGAGTTAGAAGCTATTCTTACTAAGACAGTGGCTGTTCATAAAAAGATTGGTCTCACAAACTTATAAAAGCAATTTGGGCATTTAGAACAACCTAGAAGACACCAATTGGTTTTACACCTTTTGAGATGGTGTATGTAAAAGTAGCAATGATGCCTATTGAGTTTGAACATAAAACTCTAAGGACAAATTTTCAATTAAATATGACACTTTCTGAAGAATAAAGAGACCGTATTCAACAATTGAATGCTTTGGATGAGTGGAGAAAAATGGTTGTCCAACAAATAGAACTAATTAAAAATAAGAGAGCCAAGTGGCATGATAAATACATCAAGGAGAAAAAGTTCAAAGCAAGTGACTGGGCACTGTTATATGACTCATGATATAAAGATACTATGGGAAAGCTACAAACTAGATGGTTAGGCCCATATGAGATAGAGGAAGTTTTCAATAATGGAGCTATTCATTTGACCACAATTGACCCTGTTCAGTTTAAGCTTTTATTAAATGGTCATAGATTGTGTCATTATCATAAGCCTGCCATTAAAGAGCAGTTCCTGCAGCAATTCACCAAGAAAGATCAAACACAGTTTCTTGCAGCAACTCGGCAAGTTCCTACTGCAATAGAAGAAAGTATTCGGGGTACGGTTCTTGTAGCCTTTGCAGAGAACATACCTACCACTTCATAATTCTCCAAGCATCATTTCATAATGATATTTCCATGTCTTATGGAAATATTATTCTCTATAAATAAATTTTCCATCCACATCATCCCATCCCATCTCATTTATTTATCTGTCATTTCATTCATGTCAAATCATTTCATTTTGCCAATCTTTTCGCACGATTGTAGAGTAAGACATGGGTGGAGATCCTATCCACCGTGAACCAGTAATCCATGATGTGTTGCTATAGGATGCTCTTTGTGAGAATTATTTCCGGCTACATGGTTGGATTGTCTACTTTCTGAAAATAACAGATTATAATGAAGAAATTGCCTCTGAGTTTATGCATTCATTCAACCAAGGGGAGGCTATTGTTAAAGGATTAAGGGTCATTTCTACAGAATAGAAAATAGTTGAGGTTACGGGGTTGTTGCAGGAGGGATAATTGTTTCTTGAATCAAAGGATGCTAGAAGCACTAGAGCAGAATTTACACACCCCATAGATGGACCTCTAATGGTGGACAAGCAGGGAACCAAAAGGGTATCCCTTCCAGCAGAATGGCCCCAGGTGGCCTTGTATATAATGAAGTATATTACATATGATGGGAGGTAATCAAATTTACATTCAACCCACTTCAAATTGCTTAGTCATTTACAACATGGCCGGAGGGTGAATGTTCCAAATTTTTTATACCACCTCATTTCCACAAGTTCCAAAGAAACATGGAAGAATGGAAATCATTTTGTTAGCCATCATGGTCTAATAAAATTGCTAGTTGTTGGTAGAATGTTCTCTTAGGGATGTTTCATAGATGGAATGGGGGGTATTTCAAGACATACTGCAACTTAGGGTTGAAGATGCTCCTATTGTAGATGAGTTAGCAGTTGAAAAGGAGGATATGGGAGAACCCTCTTCTCCTATAATTTCTGCATGGAATGAATCTCTTATTGTCAAAGGAGCTTTGACTGTTATGGAGGAAGAGATGGTGGAAACAAACATTGAGCAGCCCTCCACTTATTTTCAAAGAGAAGCGACATCTTCTAAAAGAAAAGGGAAAGAATTAGAAGTAATTAATGCAGATGATGAACCTATGGTTCAGCCGTAGGCAACTCAAGTTTCCTCTACAACCAAGAGGCATAGGCTGAAGACAAATACCCCTGTAGCAAAGCCACAGGTAGAAACTATTCCTGCAGCCACTCCAAAGGTTTATGCAAGAAGGACTCGAAGTAGTACCCAAAAATTTTGTCCAGCAGGTGATGCAACAGAGGTTATTTCAGTGGAAGCATCAGAAGAAGAGAGCCTAGTAGAGGTTGAAATTCAAAAGGAGGATGATGTTCACAGACTTTCAAGTCTAGCATATGTGGCGGAACAACTTGAGGAATCAGTTGAAGAAATCCCACATCCTAAGGTAACAACTATTAGACCTCCATCATCTCTCACTAGTTTATCTATTGCATTAACATTCTATAGGCAATGGGAGATAGAGGGATAGATTACAAGGGATTATTGACAAGCAATAGAGGGAAATAGAAAAAAGGGATAATAAAATTGAAGAATTAGAAGCCACAGTTGATGCAATCACTAGTATGGTCCCCGAGTTAATGCAATGTAGGATACCGCCATGAGTTTATGCTCTGCATTTGAAGGAGTGATATTTAAATTTAGAATTAAATCACATTATCAGGGACCTTAGCCCTTCTTTAGAAACCTCTAAGGAATTTTATGATGCCTATCAGACTTCCCCAGTAGCTGTGAAAAATTTATTGTGTGAACTTTACTTGCATAACTATGCTGTAATTTATTATAGTGAGTGGAATCCCTTGCTATACATTGGTGATATCCACATAAAATTCTTAATCTCATGGATTCAAAATGAGATCAGCATGGGAACACAGGCCAAAACACATAAGAATATTGAATTTGATTGTCCATTACCACTGAGGAAGGAAGCAAAAGACCCAAGGGTTCTTTATTATGATTGGCAGAAGCTATTGGCAAGGCCAGATGTAAGGGGACAAGTACTGCCAATGAGGGAAGAAATATTTCAAGCATATGAACACTTAATTCAGAATGAAAGTGCAACTGCAATTGACTGCCTAACTCAGCGTTGGAACAATTTGCTAGAGGAATTGAAACAGGGAGAACCTCATTCACTGCTAAATTTTCATGCAACTATACAAAGAGCCCCTAAATATATCCAACTGGGTAGGATGAAAAACCATAACTGGTTACCTTTGATCTTTCAGCCCCCTATCCTTATGTGGCCATTGTTGGGATGTAAGGTTACAGATAAGCCCTATGAATCAGTTACAGAAGAGGCCATATGGTCCAGGCTAGAAAAGATGAAGGGGTTTTATTGGAGTTTAGCTTCAGGAGGAACAGGTCAAGGAACTGTTGGTGACTTAAGGGTTAGTGCTATAATCAGGAATTTTCCTCTTGCTGGAGGATCAACAAGACCTTAAGTTGGGGGGCATGCTGAGTTGAGACATTAGCATATTTCTATCCCCAGAACTCTTAATTTTTTCTCATATTTTTATTTATATGATGGGATAGTGATGATGTAATAAAATTTGACTTTGCGCATTTCAAATGTTAACCTGAGCCTATTAAATCATGTTTTGTCGTTGCCAGTTGTTCCTGCAACCATGTTATTCATTCTTGTTGCCATGTGGATTGTCTTAGGCAATATCATGTGTGAAACTAATAGATGTTTTGAATAATTAAAATAGATGTGTATGTGCTTGCATGTTCTTTCTTTTAAATTGTAAGAATAAAAATGATGTTGTTGTGAAAGCTCTCCTATCACGCCAATTGCAAAAAGAGATATTCAAGGAGGTGACTGAAAGATTGAATCAGTGGAAAAGTTGATGAGTGTAAGGAATAGTAGAGGAAAAGTAGGTGCACAATACTTACTGATGTCTTAATCAAGTGGGCATTATTATTGTAAATATTGCCATGCTATGTTATGACTGTGGTTCGGTTTAGATCCACATTATTAGTGACTTAACTCCGATTGTTTACTTTCTTGAATAATTATCCACCTCTTCTCATCGGCATGATCTGTGTTGTAAGAAGTAGTTGTTTTCTTTTAAATAAGGGTCTTTATCTCTTTTCGTAGGTTAAAAAGAAAAGAGAAGAAATAGAGCAAAGGATTTAGAAATAAAGTTACAAGTATTTTGAGTTTCTTTTGATTTTGAATCATTTAATAACTTTTGAGGAACAATGAATAAAGATATGTTATTCTGAGCACTTTGAATTGTTTTGGAAGCTTGGAAGCACTCATCCAAGGGGGACCACTTGATGAGTGTTCCTGTGCCTTTGTTAAAATTAGTTTTCTTCTTTAGTTGTAGTAGACATTCTTGCATTGACTATTCCTGCAGCCATTGGAAATAGATCCATTGACTATTCTTGCAGCCAAATCAAACAGAGTAATTCTTGTTTGGCAGCATTGGACTTAGCTAGTATTTCTTGAATGAATTTATGTTAATGAAGAGTTTTTCCTGTAGCCTTTCAATTGTTTCAATTCTTACTTACCTTTCTCGCATAGATGTTAGTTGCTGCAATAATGCAGGGTAGCTATCGCAGGAACTTAGTGCATATATAGTGTAGACCCATTTCAAGTATTACGTCCTTGGGTTGACAATCAAATGAACACCAACTATGGAGATAGTAACTTCATAGAGTGAATGTCCAAACTTCGGGTTGAGAATTCAATTAGAGTTATTATCATTATCCTGCACATCATTCAAGAAATCCTCGACCACTCCTTGATCACCGCTTCATCGAACTAATCATGCGCTTTGCATTACATGCAATATACTTGCTCATTCCCAAGATAAAAACCATTATCTCAACATGCCAAAATAACTTTGAAACTCTCTTCATACAATATGCATACGTGTCATAATCATTACCGCTCATCATTAGATTATAAACCAATACAACTAATTCACCAAACTTAATATGTTAGGGTTTATCAAATCAACAGGTAGGGTTTACTGGTTCACTCTACGAACTTACCTACTGGTAATATTTTCCTTCACTAGCTCTTCCTATCGGTTACAAAACAACATTATAACAATATCATTACTGATTGATTGACATCAATGACAACATAACAAATCATTAATGCAATCTTCATGCAAATGCCAACAATCTCCCCCTTTGGCATTGATGGCAATACAAATATCAATACCATTGATTGCTATGATTGGGAATAGGAATCCTGGTTTACATTTTACCATGTAGTCTCCTTGTCTTCAGCTAGTCTCCAGCTTGTCTTCAGCTACCAGCTATAGATCTTCTCTCTGACAATCATACAATTCTTCTCCCCATAATCACATAGTTCTTCTCCCCCTTTGACAAAAATGCCAAAGTGAAAGTAAAACATGCAATGTCAAACTTCACCATTCAACATCAACAACCTGCAACTTGATGCTCCCCCTATGGAATAACTCCACTTCTACACCAATCTTGCTATAAAATTCCACAAGTAGCTCTAGGATTGATGTACTCTACATCATGCTCAATTCACCTCATGAAGGGGTACAACCCCTAGCTGACTTCTAAGATACTCAAAAGTAGTCTTAGGCAGAGGTTTAGTAAAGATATCTGCAAGCTACTCCTTGGTAGAAACATGCTCTAAGATCCTATCTTTACTTTGCACTTTTTCCCTCAAGAAATGATACTTCAATTCAATATGCTTGGTTTGTGTGTGCAAAATAGGGTTCTTGGAAATATTTATGGCACTAGTATTGTAACATAAGATCTTTATAGGTTTTGTAAACTTCATCTTGAAACCTTCCAAAATGTACATCATCCAGATAGCCTGGGCACAATTCATATAAGGTGCAACATACTTAGCTTCAATAGTAGACTGTGATATACAACTCTGCTTCTTTCTACTCCATGAAATAAGTATTCCTCCAAGAAATAATTCTCCACTGATAGTTCTTTTCCTATCATCAATATTACCTGCCCAATCTGCATTTGTATACACCTTCAAGTCAAAGTTACCTTCATATGGATACCATAATCCATAGTCAATAGTGCCTTTCAAATATTTGAATATCCTCTTGGTTTCTATCAAATGTGTTTCCTTTGGATTCTTCTAAAATCTTGCAACTAGACCAACTGCATGAGCTATATCCGGTCTACTGTGAACAACATAGTGCAATTTCCCAAACATTGACCTGTACTCCTTCTCATCAATAGATGTGGCTTCATCTTCCTTAGACAATTTATAACTTATAACCATTGGTGTCCCAATCAGTTTATAGTCACTCATACCAAATGTCTTTAATACCCGTTTCACATATTTAGACCGTGTGATGAAAATACCACTCTTCATTTGTTGAATTTGCAAGCCTATGAAATTTTTTATCTCTCCAACTAGAGAATTCAAAATCACTTTTCATTTCATTTTCAAAGTCATTTCTCATGTCATCATTACCTCCAATATGATATCATCTACAAACACTTCACTAACCAGTATCTTATCTCCTTCAAATTTGAGATATATGTTTCTATCTTCACTAGTTCTATGAACACCTATCTTCATCAGGTGTGAATGAAACCTTTCATACCATGCTCTCGGTGCTCACTTTAATCGATATAATGACTTGTGCAACATACATACCATGTATTTTTCACCAATCAAAGCATAAACAAGTGGCTACTCAATGTATACTTCTTCTTCTAGTATTCCATTCAAAAATGTTGACTTCACATCTATCTGCTATACTTTGAATCCCTTATGTGATGCAAATGCAAGTAAAGTTATTACACCTTCTAGTATAGCCACTGGTGCAAAAGTCTCACCATAATCTTCTCCTTCTTCTTGTGCATAACCTTTTCAAACCAATCTAGCTTTAATTCAAACTACTACACCATCTTCATTCAGCTTGTTCTTGAATACCCAGGTCCCACTTAGTACCTATCACATTTTTATTCACTGGTCTGGGTACTAGGGTCCATGTATTATTCTTCTCAATTTGATCAAGTTCCTCCTCCATAGCTTTAATCTAATGATCATCTCCAAATGCTTCCTTAGAAGGTCTAGGATCAATAGTGGAGATGATGCAAGAATTCTCTCTAATTCTTCTTCTGGTTAATACTCTAGCATCCTTATCTCCAATAATTTGGCTAGGATTATGATTGAGTCTCACATACCTCAGAATAACATGATAATTATCTTCAAGTTCTTCTTCTTCACTATCATCATCTTCTTTTGAATCTACCCGTTCCAGTTGAACTGGTACAACAACATTCTCTTTACCAGTTTCAGGTTTCACAAGTTCTGGTTCCAAAAACAAAATACAAGGATCATCATCCTTTTTGTCCACACTGGTTTCCCCCGAGACTTTAAGATACTCATCCACTCAAACATCAGCACTCTCAATGATTTTTCTGTTATCACTGTTTTAAAATTGGGTTCTTCTTTTCCCATAATTGGCTATGGTTCATTAGAAAATTTTCGAATAGGGTGTAGTCCCAAGTGCTTCAGTTTTATTCTAAACCTAGAGGGTTTAAGGGTTTTTTAAGTTTCAGACCTTATCTTTTTATTTTAAACCCTCTGGTTTCTATTTTGCCGTTACTTTATTTCACTTAAGTATGGGTTGCGGGGTCGTGGGAAGTGTCCCCCCTTGTTATTAACCTAGGCGGTTACGTTGATTATTTGAAAAAATTTCGCCTTATATTATTTCGTTCTAAAGTGTCGGGCCCAGTAAACGTTGATCAATTTGAGAAAGGATCCGACGGTTGGTGCTATTTCGCAAGGGTAAAATGCTTCCCCTTTAAGGCCGCGAAATAGCAAGAATGAATGTCAGCCATCCATGTGTCATGACGGAGGAAGTAAAGGATGTGGCTGTCAAAGAAAGTGGGGCCCCCATGGTTTTCTTCTGGCGTATTAAAAGGTAGCACGTGGCACAAGTCACCACCGTCAGCGGGTCAAGATTAAAGGTTCAAAAGTGGGCCCCAAAGATGAGTCAGGTCGCAGGTGGAGATGACCTGGCAGGGACAGCTCTTAACAATTTATTGAGACCCCGTGGCTCCTTCCAGCAAATGACAGAATGACAAGTCAAATCCAAAAGTGACAAGGCGCCAGGTGTCCATTACATGTCCGCGGGCCCACCATTTCTGAGAGCCTTTTCGAAGGGTTTAAATGCTGATCAATTTGAAATATGATCTAACGGCCGGCACTATTTCGCAAGGGTAAAGTGATCACTTCTTAAGGCCGTGAAATAGAGAAAATGAACAAGGACCGTCCACGTGTCTTGATGACACGCAGTCTAAAAGGAAACTGTGGGTCCCTATGGTTCCTGCTTGACAAATGAGAAATTGACAAGTCAGCTTCGAAAGTGACAAGGCGCCATATGTCCGTGACGTGTCTGTGGGCCCACCATTTCTGAGAGCCTTTTCGAAGGGTTAAATACCGATCGACTGTAGAGATGATCTGACGGTCGGCGCTATTTCACAAGGGTAAAGTGCTCACCCTTTAAGCCTGTGAAATAGCGAGAATGAGTGTCAGCCGTCCACGTGTCTTGATGATGACGTGGGAGATAGACCTGTTGAAATGAAAGTGGGGCCCCCATGGTTTTGCTTCTGGCAAGTGACAGAGTGACAAATCAGCGCAACAGGTGACTAGGTGCCAGGTGTTAGTGACGACTCAACGGGCCCACCATTCCTGAGAACCTTTTCAAAGGATTAATTAGTGATCAACTTGAAGGATGATCCAACGGCCCGCGCTATTTCGCAAGGGTAAAATGCTTCCCCTTTAAGCCCATGAAATAGCGAGAGTTAACGAGGGCCGTCCACGTGTCATGATGATGACATGGCCAAAAGGGAAAAATGTGGGCCCGTCACAGTATAAAGGGAGGCATTCGGCCAGTATCAAAACGAAATGCGAAGGGATTTTCTAAGCCAATGGTCGGATGACGCATGGTATTATGTAGCCAATAGAATAACAGGACCCAGACTAAAGACAAAGCCGTCAAAATGAAATTAACAGTGAGACACTTGCAGGAAGGTTGCGACCCGTTGGAGCTAAAATATGAATTCTCGTATGAATTCGATTTTAAAAGGACGGCCGAAGCATGCGGAATCAATGTTATAGTTAAGGCCCAGAGTACAAGCATTTGATTTCCTAACAACCAAGTAAGGATATCTTTTAAAAGATTTTTGCAGAAGAGCAGACGTAGAGTTATCCTTTTCTGAAACAGAGCAAGTGGTTCAGTTGCGGAGCAATTTCCTTCAAGCAAGCATCAGGTTCGCTCATATTTTGTAGCAATTCTTGTAGGGTGTTTTAAGTAAAATCATTCTCGTGTTGCAGGATTGTTTAAAAGTGATATTCATTTTCTGGCATTTTCAAATGGCTCCTAAAAGGGAATTTTCCAGCAAGGTTAATTATTTAGAACGAAGTGTATGTGATGATTTTTTAGAACAGTTGACATTATCAACTAACCAGGCATCAAAGGCCAAAGAGTTAGTGCCCAGGGCTCCCCGTCTGAAGATAGGAGAAGGATTATATGACAAAAGTAATTGGTTAAGAGACCCACAGGTTGGACTGTCTTGGTTGGGGCTATTCAGAATCGGATTTGGGATGAGGAATTCTCCTGCTCCTCAAAATAGCATTTGGGAACTAGATGTCGGGAAACTGGTAGTCCCAGGGGTGTTCATGGATACAGACTTGTTAACCCAAATGGCATTGAACTATGATTCAGTCACGAGATGCATCCGGGATGTTAATGGAAAAACCCTTGTGGAAATCAAGGCAGAGGAATTGAGAACAACGTTTGGGCTCAATGAGTTCACCAACTTCTTGGAACCCATAAATTTCACACAATTAGCCCAAGTGTACAGTGCACAGAGGAGTCATCTTAGGAACGGGCCTCTTAAAGAACTTTTCCTAAAAATAGGAGGGTTAGCAGTTGTAGGGCCCAACACACAAGAGCCTTTTTCATTGAGTATGTTTACCTTAAGGGCTAAAGGCATGTATTGGGCACTTTGCCAAGTTCTAGGAGAGGATGCTGAAGCAAATATGCCAAATCATTACTTGTTAATGATTGTTCAGATTTTGAATCCTTCTCTTGCTATCACATTTGATTATGCTTCTTATATTGCCGATGCTATCCATGGAGGGTTGATAGGAATAAAAAATGGGAAAGTGGATAGGCCATTCAGATGGTACTCACTCTTGATGCACCTTTTCCTCTTCAAAGGTGGTGATTATTTCGCCAGTGGAATGGACCTGGTAAAAGAGAAGGAAGGAGAGAAGATGCCAGTACAACTATGGAGCACTGTGTTGTCATGGGACAGAGAGGATGCTAGTTTCCTAAAGTTTGATAAATATTTTGCATCCAAAATAAGGACTCTCCTTTGCTCTGATAACCCAAGAGTCCCCAAGGTTCTTCTGGAATTCCTAAGGCCAAAAGAATTCGCAGAGAACATCAAAATTGTTCATAAATGGGGTGACATGTACTTATATCCAGTCTCCACGGTTTTTAGAGTTTTTGGTTTCAGAGGTACCCCATTTTTGTTACCATATCAGGTCCCTCTCAAAGTGGGAATAGCTGAGATCCTTAGACAAATTGGTGGCCTACAAGAGGCAGAGCTAACAGGCAGAGGTAAAGGGACTCTTTTCCCTACAGCTACAATAGCCCATCAATTTGTAATTACAAAGGGAGGCTGGAATTGTTTTGAGGATTTCCTCAAACCCTACCATTTATCCACTGCAGTGTCCAGATGTGCTGATCCAGAGGACTTCTACAATGGTGTGTTCAGGAAGAAGGTAGCATGCAGAGGTAGGCCTCATCAATTCCACTTTCCTGAAGACCTCATCAGGAATGAATTTGATTTAGATGAACAAGAGTTGAGGAAAGAAAAATGGGTGGCTTACAAGAAAGCCTTGGATTTTGTGCATCAATTTGATGCTAGCTATGACCCATTGTCTAGCTTCTTCCCATTGGAAGAAAAAATAAAGTTTTTGATTGTTTGCTTCGAAGATGTGATGCAAACACTAAAGGAAAAGAGGGAAGCTGTAATTAAGAGCAACCCTGAAAAGGCTAGAATGATTTTGGGCAAGTCAGCTTCCACTAAAGCAATCCCTCCTGGTGACTACACCCTGCATAAGAAATCAGGTTACAGTGTGCTGGTGCCTACAACAGGGGAGCCCTCTTCATCCAAAGGAAAGAGGAAGGTGCAAGATGTCATTGACATCCAGGACAGCCCAAAGAAGCAAAGGGTGGGGAAGGAAGTGCAATCAGATACACCCTTGTATTCCCCATCCCAATCCCCTATCCACATAGGAGATGAACAAGCAGCAACTGAATACCTCTCGCAGTTGGGTAGCTTGGGGGAAATTGCATACACTTATGATGAAGTGGAAGAAGGGATGCCAGAAGAGCCCACTAAAGCACAAATGGACATCACCTCAACTGAACTTAAGGGCCAAGAGTGGGATCCTGAGATAAAGAAGGCCAGTAGTGCCTTTTTAGCTGATGATAACTTTGTCACATCTAAAGCATTCATGCAATTTGTCTGGAAGCAGCATATAGATACATATAATGCTAGATGTGAAACAAGAAAGGCAGAGCAGCCTAACAAAGATCTAGCCTCAGTGGAAGAAGAAATAAAATAGGAGATGATGGAAGAATTCAAAACCATCACTCCTGAATAGGGAAGGGATCTAGTAGCACAAGCTAGAGTGCTCATTTTACCAGAATGGAATATTGCTGATGCTCTGGTGCTAGATGCAGTAAGAAAAGAGACTAAACATATGGAAGGGGTTACATTCAGTAAGGATAATGCTGCACTAGTTATGTGGTCCCTCAAAAGGAATGAGGACAAGAAAGGTAAAGACACTTCAGGGTCAAGTCACCTTGGTGGATTGATGGTCAAAAGAGTACAAAGTACAGGGGTAGTAGAGGCTGCTAGCACTATGCTAGAAACTGCAAAATTTAGTGTTGCAGTGGATAGGAAGGAAGCTAAAGAAAAGGAGGCCCTCCAGATTAAATTGGAAACAGTTTTGAAGGCCTATGACAGTGTCAAGGAGGAGGTAAGAGGCAAGGATAGCATCATTGCCAAATTGCAGAGCCAGCTAATGGGACAACACCAACGAGGTGAGTCTTCAACATTGATGATTGCCTCTTCTCCTGCAAGACCTCCACCTACTAGCCCCATTATTGAGCTCCCACCATCTCCTGCGCCTTCCAGCTCCCAAATGATTGAGATAACTCCCCAAGAATTGGAGAACCTAAAGCAAGCTCAGGCCTTTTATGCAGGGAAGTATGAGGAGAAAATAAAAGCCACAATCTCCAATTTTGTAGATACTATAAATGCCTCACTGCTTCACAATAGTGTGGGAAGGGTCATGGAGATATGGAATGAATTAAGGAGAGATAAGGCCATTTTGACACCCATTTTTGACAGATGGAGGCCTAGGGAGCAAGATCTAGAGTTCATGTGTGTATCCTGTGATGAAGCAAGAGCTAATCCCATTATCAAATCCACTTCTGATATCGCTAAGATCTTATTGCAATTGGCAACAGAAGTGGATAATGTGGAAAGAAGGGTTAAATTACTTAAGAAGGAATACACTGATCAAGTTTGTGAGTTGCTCCCAAGAATTTTTGCCAATCCGGATCAGTTGAAAGATAAGCAAATATGGCTTAAAGAGATAGAAGTCAAATTGTCAGCAAGGGTAAAGTGAATCATTGATCTTGATGATACCTCTTTCTTTGTTATAACAATACAGGAAATAGAAAAAATTAAATCACACTATAGTTTTCTTAATTCAGAAGTCAACAAACTGAGAAATTCTTGGAAAAGGTTGACTAAAAGTAAAGATGATGTGATTAATTTTTCATGGCCGACAGAAGAGACATATAATGAGTGGGAAGTTAAATATTCCACCCATGATCTGGAGCAGTTGGAGAGCGCCCCTGAAAAGCCAGAAGAGGTTGCAACTAAACAACCTATTGAACAGACTGCAGAGGCTGAAAAGAGCGCATAACTGTTTCACGTAAAAATTGTAACCTCATCAATTTTGGAAATAATTGTAACAAAATCTCCTCGAGAAGTCCGAAGCTTGGTGCATCCATGTTGTTATAAATGGATACCAGGACTAGAGGGAAAGGGATCACAAAATTTTGTAAGAAAACGCTGCAGAAATTTATTTGAGCTTTTCTAAGTCTAATGGAGAATCAGAATTTATTGTAATACTCTTTGAAATGAATATCAATATATAGGCCATCGGTTTTGAGTAAAAGTTATGTGTTGTCTTCACGTTTGTTCACAAATTTATTTACTGTCTTTATTCTAAATAATCTAGGGTTGTTTAGTTTGAATGGAATTACAAAGCAATCTCAGTATAAGTGTTTGTTAGCTTTTCTCTTTAGAAGGGAAATTAAATACGCGGGATCACTCATACCAGTAAATTCTTTGGAGGGAACTTTGAATTTTGAGGACCATAGCTTAGTCTAGAATGATTGAATTCTTGTATGTGCCAGGCATATATCAGGATTAGTGGAAACCAAGCCGACGGGAAGCATAAGGATATATTGTTTCAGAAGTTTTATTTGAATTTAAGTGACTCTGTAACCTTGGATAAGGCACTGGTGTTAATCGAGGTTGTTTATTGCATACTTTGTTGATCAAAAATGCTGAAGTTAAGTACAGTTTCTATTCATTGTTTTCAGTTGATTTCAAGGTGAATGAATCCACTGGTTTTCTGGACTGGTTTACTATGGGTTTATTGTTTAAAAGTGTGAAGTTAATTCACAAAGGTATACCCACCTGGGCTCTAAGGAAGCCCGAAGTGTAGAAGGTTTAAATCAAACCTTGTCATATGTTGTCTCTAGAATTTCCTTATCTTTGATGTTTTCTCTGCACCCAGTTTAGACCATATTATCTTAAGGACATTGAAGGGAATCAAATTTTGAGAACAACACGGTTGTTGTAACATTTTTAGGCCTTACTCTTGGTGGAATAACCAAGAAATATACCTTCATCACTTTTAGCCTCAAACTTACTAACATAGTCACCTCTCTTAATAAAACTTTTGTTGCCAAATATCTTGGAATAACTAACATTAGGTGATCTACCATACCAGTGTTCATAAGGAGACTTATCCTTACCTCTTTTTACCAAAATCTGGTTCATAGTGTAGATAGTTGTGTTGATAGCTTCTCTCCAAAAAGTTTTTGCTACACCTCCTTGTATCAACATCATTTTAGCAGCTTCAACAACTGACCGGTTGTTCCTCTCTGCAATACCATTCTGTTGTGGTGTCCTTGGTGCAAAAAGATGATATTTGATACTATTTCCTTTACAATATCTAATGAATTCCTTAGAAGTAAATTCACCACCTTGATCAGTCCTCAGACACTTTATCTTCTTACCACTCTCATTTTCAGCTAAGGCCCCGAATGCCTTGAACTTACTAAATTCTTCTGTGTTATCCTTCAAGAATGTGATCCACATCAATCTTGAGAAATCATTAGTGAAGATCATAAAATATCTATCACCTTGAATACTTTTAGTCCTTATTGGTCCACAGAGGTCTATATGAACCAAATCTAACAGATGTTCCATTGAAAAAGATTTTCTCTTGAAAGTTGACGATGTCATCTTTCCCAACTGGCATTCCTTACATAGAGCATTAACCGGTTTGTCTAACTGAGGCAAACCTCTCACTGTCTTGGACTTACTCAACTTAACAATGTTATCAAAATTTATATGACAAAATCTCTTATGCCAAAGCCCACTATCATCTACTTTAGAAATTAAACAGTTGTTGACTTTAGGATTAAGTGAAATAGGTTACCTTTAGTTTGTTTTCTAGTTGCAATCACTTCACCTTTGCTCCCATAGATTTTGCACATACCATTCTTAAACTCTAATGGATATCCTCTTTCATTGAGTTGAGCAACACTTAAAATATTGTGCTTTAATCCTTCAACCCAGTAGACATTATTTACACTACTCTTTCCATTAAGAGAAATAGTTCCCTTACCTTTAACCATGCAGGGTGAGTCATTACCAAATCTCACAACTCTGCCATCAAATTCCTTCAAAGAAAGAAATTTGCTCTAGTCACCAGTCATATGATGTGAACAACCACTATCAATGATCCAATCATCAAAATTATCCATGTGAGAAACTAAGGCCTTCTGATCAGATGTTTCCTCTTTGATGGCTACAAACACAATGTCTTCATTAGCATCACCATCAGATTCCTCATCAGTGATACCACCCTCAACAACAATAAGACAATATCTTTTTCCTTTTTCCTTGTACTTCTTGAACTTCTCTCGCTTGTGCTCATTATCACCATTAGGACAATTAGCTGCAATGTGTCCAATCTTGTTGCATGCAAAACATTTCAAAGGTAATTTACCTCTATATTTACCGGTACCTTTGGGCAACCGTTTGGCCAACAATGCTTCAAACTCAACCAAACTGTCTTCATCATCAACTTCTCTGTTGGATCTAGATTCATAACTATGACTGACATCTCTAATTTTCCTCATATATGGGCTAGAAAATGAAGCTCTAAATGCAGATTCAGATTTATTAACACTACCATCATAACCATTTAATTCAAAATCAGTAAGCTTACCAATGATGGAGTCAAGGGTTGCCTTAGTTTTGTCAATTGATTTTAGCTCCTGAATGGCTACAACTTGGATAGCGTAGACTGGTAGCAGGGTTCTCAACACCTTACTAATCACTATGGCATCTTCCACTTTACCAATAGCATTCTTGATCTCATCAACTATCTCTTTTATCCTTTGACCATACTATTGCATATTCTCACCTTTAGCCATCCACATGTCATGAAACTTTCCTCTTAAACTCTCTTCCTTGGCAATCTTCACATGTTCATCACTACTATAAATCTCTTCAAGTTTCTTCCATACCTCATATGTAGTCTCCAGACCATGGACATCAACATACTCTAAATCAGACAAAGAACTAATAATAGCCTCTAGTGCTTGATTGTTTTCTTGTTTCTCTTTCTTTTGATCATCAGTCATAATCCCACTAGGTGCAACATATTGAGTACCAACATGTTCCTAGTATTGTTTTCTTAAACTCTTGATACAAATTTTCATTCTATCACTCCATGTCCTATAGTTCTCTCTATTAAACTTCAGACCTTCCTTCTTCATCATCTTCTACAAGATCTTTACCTCAAGCTGTTAGGCTTAGACCTTAGAGGACCTGAGAAGCTCTGATACCAATTGATGGTATGATGAAATAATAAGGATCCAGTCAACTACTGAGAGGGGGGGTGAATCACTAGATAGAAAAACTGACAATAACTTCCACCAATCTCATAATCAACCTCTCAAAGTAAACTTAGAACTGACAAGTTAAACCACTGAACTATAAATGTAATATTACTATCAAAATAAACTGATTGACTGTTATAACAGATTAACAGTAAACAACTTGAAACTCATAAACATCCAAATACTTTTACTGTCATAAGTAAAACCTCATTTCATATTGATGTCGGTTATCATAACATATCAAAGTGGATTAAGTAGTTAAGCAATTCAACCATAGAAAATATAACCTCAAAAACATTCACCACTTGATACAATATTTTTGACATGGAAACCCAAATGGGAAAAACCATGGTGAGATGAGACTCACAAGTTAACTATCTGAACTCTTCTGAAGTTATCCCTGTTAGGAGCCAATCCTATTAAAGCTTTTACACAAAGTCTTGTTAAGAACATATCCTATTAGGGACCACCCAGTTAAGGGATTGACTATAATGCCTTGTTAGAAGCAATACCTTGTGAGGAATAGCCTCGGTAGAGGATTTGAATAACACTAAGCTTGTTAGAGCTTACTGAGTTAGGGGATTTCAACTGTTGTAATTGTTAGAAAACAACAAGGGTTCGCTAATTTGTTTGAATAGAACTACACTTTCTTGTTAAGATCCTTTTCATACTCCTATCCGCCTTTACACAAACTGTAGATACATCATCCAGTTTGGCAACCACACACTCAACTGAAAATTTTCCAACTATTAAACAAAATAATTCATCGATCTTATAAACAAATCAATAGGTCAGTAACACAAAATAAATCTAATTCTCTCATAGAGATTACAAAAAAGTTAGTTCAAGTGTGACCATTGGATTAAATTACAATATTTGCACATCATTCAAGAAATCCTCGACCGCTCCTTGATCACCGCTTCATCGAACTCAATAAATCATCACGCGCTTTGCATTACATGCAATATAATTGCTCATGTTAGGATTCCCATAGATACTAAGAGGGGGGGGGAATTAGTATCTAACCGGTTAATAGATTTTCTTAACTTAAAACATGCAGAACATATTAATATTGTGTACCGGTAAGCAGAAAGTAATGCAATAAATAGAGATAAAAACAACCACATGAAAAACACACCATAACACAAGGATTTAACGAGGAAACCTGGTGTGGGAAAAACCTCGGTGGGATTTGTGACCCACAATATTAACTTACTGGCCAATAAGAGAATATTACTGCTACAAGAGGGGCCTGCACATGCAGGAAGGCCAACTGCCTAGACCTCACTGCTCAAATACAAAATAGGAAGTCTCACTAACTTACAAAATGGATTATATAGATCCAATGTCTTGTACTTCTTCAAAATAGCATCTATAATGCCAGATCTAGTACCGGTTTCTGCTCTGCTTCTAACATAAACCCTTAACCTATAATTCGCATAATAGGTCTACCTTATTTCGCCTAATTAAATTTCTCTTCCTTACTTACAAATGTTCTACAATGATCTCTCTTATATAAGAGTCATTTTACAACTTGCCAAGTCGGCTTACAATGATTTTACAAATAATAAACAAAATATTACAATAAAAATCCTATCAGCCTCTATGTCGGTATGCTACCTTTCACTGCTAGTGCCGGTGACCTGTGTGCCAGTGTAGAGTCTGATCTTGCTAGTGCTGGTGGAATGCCTTGCCGGTGTCATAGGATTGTAAGGTTGCCATCAATGACAAAACCTTCAATCACCTACAATGTCTCATTGGAGTGTGCATATGCCAACAATATCCCCCTTTGGCATTAATGACAACACTCATGAGAAAATTTCAAAAGTGTATCCAAAAATTGTAATCCAAAAATGTGTACCAAAAATATATGAGAACCCCCTGAGTAGATAAGTCTTTTGCACATTATTTTCTCATACTACTACTACTCCCCCTTTGGCATCAATGACAAAGGTTGTCAAGGTGTCAATAGAGTTGTAGTTTTTTTGTCTCAACCTTGTAACTGGGTGGTTACAATTTGAAAGAGATCCGCCAAAACCAAATTTATGCTTTCCATAAACTTCTTACTGTCTTTTATTGCTGGCTTTGTTCTTTGAATTATACCGGTGAGGTGCTGCATATGCTCTGTCGGTGTTTTCTATCCTTGTACTAATGCCTCAGATATTTCCTTTCTCAAGGATGCTAGATAGTCCAGTCTTTGACTTAGTCTTAGTCTCAGATTTTTAGTGTTGTTTATTATCCTCTCCTTTTCTCTTTCTAGCTTTAGTAGTTCTACCTCAAAGCTAGTTATATTTTTCTCAAAAACTAATAATGTATCAGGTGAATTAACAAAATTGTCAGCAAGTTTATTAATTTCTTCTTGTGCCTTGCTCATTTTCTTATCTATGTCCACTGTCAAAAAGTTTGTCTTGCAAGTATCTTTGTACAGAGTTTTGAATTCCTTCAATATGTTACATAGTTCCGATAGACATGTGTCAAATTCCCTAGTACACTTCTTTATTTGATCCTCAAAGAATTTCTGTTTTTCAATTTCCAACCTGTCTTTTAATGCTTGTTCCTTTATTTGTTCAATTGTCACTGTGTTGTCAATATTGTACTTCGACAAAGTGTCAAGTTGACTTAAAGAATCTTTATTATCTATGTTGCATTTAGGAGCTATCATCCTCAAAATTGGAATTGTGTCATCTATAGCTTTATAAGCTTGTGAACTACAATTAGTTATTTTCTTCAAAGAATCTAAAAGAACTTCAGTTATATTGGTTGATTTATAGCCTGCAGAGGAGGAACCAACATTCTGAATTCTGCCGGTGGAGGAAGTAACCATGCTTGTAGTGACCTCTGGTAGGTCAGTCTGTGTTTCCATTTCCTTAAGAAAGGGTTTTTGTTTCTCTCCTTTTGCCGGTGGTACTATTTCCACATGAACCTGTTGATGTTTCGGAGCCTATTGCTCTGCTTGTTTCTCTATCTGTGTCTCTGTCTTCCCATTTGCCGGTTTACCTTCAGTGTTATTAGTTTTGTCAGCTACCGGTGGCTCACTAGCCATGTCAATTTTACCAGTTGTGTCCTTGTCTATCACAATGTTGACCTTTTGAGTGTCAACATCCACTATGTATAGTACCTCAGGATTAGGATTAGTATCCTCTTGTGATACATCCATACCTTCATCTGCCGGTTGGTATTCTGTTGTTGTTACCGGTGGAGTAATCAGAGGTAGTGGGGATAAGTTATCTTTTATTTTGATACTAGGAGGTCCACCAACCTTTTCGTTACCCTTATCTTTGTCTTTCTGATAGACTTTGATAGGCTTGGGGTTCCTGTATTCTTCCTGCTTTTCTTTCTCCATAAGGAATATATCCCATCCATTTTTTGTTTCTTTTGTTACCTCATTTACTCTTCCTGCCATTAGTGCAATATGCCAGTGTGCAGTAAAGAATACTGTCTGGTTGGCCTTTGCAATCAGATCATCTATTTCTTTTGGAGAATTGATTGGGTAGACAACAAGTAATTTTTCAATTTTGATTTTCTTATCAAGTTCTAGAAAAGATTGTCTTCTTGCTTCCAGTCTCTTGAAAAATTCATCTGGTAGTTCATCTACAACTTGCATCAAAAACTTCTTATAGATATCCAGGTGTAAAATGACACTGTTTTCAACTTGCTCCTTCTCATCTACTGATAGTGTATCATATAATTTTTCTATGTTCTTGAGATTTCCTTCTTCCGTGATTTCATCCAATAGTTTGTCAATTGGAGAAATATTATGTTGATTCCTTTTCTTCTTAGGTGTTAGCTTTTTCTTTGGGGTTGTCTTCTTTACTGGAGACCTCATTGCCTATTGTTTTTGTCTAGTTCTTCTAGGCGAGGGTGTGGATACTGGTAAGGTTGTCTTTTCCTTACAACTCTTTTAAATTCGGCTATCTTGTCACTCTCTGAAGAAGTTGCTACCGGTGATAGGTGAGTTTCTGGTTGTTCCTATAACTCATCTTCAGTGATACTAGTTTGTTTCAGTACATCTTCTTTTATAGCCTTGGCCTGCCTTGAACCTCTTCTCACAGTTGCTTCTACTTTCTTTACTCTCTTCTTAGATTGAATTTGACTTTCAATGGTCTTAGCAATACCAAATATTTCTTCCTTAGGTTCATTTGGTGCTTCCAGAAGAGATTTTGCATATGTTTCAATGATGTGGTCATCAGTCTCATGGCCCATTTCAGTAACCCAAATTGTTCTTAGAATAACTGCTTCCATCCAGATCTCATCCTTGTATTTGTTAACAATTTCCTATGATAGTCTGATTCTTTTGTTCATTCTGGCCTTTAGTGCTTGAAAATACTCATTGATATTCTTTTCCTTGTTTTCACCCATGTTGTTAAATAAGTCTGATAATTGTTTTCCTATTAGTATGTCAAATCCAAGATTCTTGTTGCCTATACCAGGCACTTGTTTGGCTATATGTAGCATTAAGAATACAAGTAAATTACCAAATCTAAAAGTTCCTTTCTTATCCTTCTTGATCTTCCCTAAATTGTCAATCAATTCATCCTTTAGCCATTCACATACATCAATTTTCACATTTTCTTTTACCATATCATGTGCACTTTGTATGCATAAACTGGAAACTGAGTTAAGTCTGTTTGCATGTATTGCTTTGTATCCTAAAATCATGCTAACAAATCTCACATTTATATCAGTCACATCATTAACCCTTAGAGATCTTCTGTCAGATGTTGCACCAGTTAGGTTCATTACTAGGTCATTTTAGACCTTCTTTGTTTTGTTTGGTCGGCTACCGGTGGAGGGTAACCCTATTACAGCTTTTACCGCTTCCTTGGTAATTTTATGGATTGAATCTAACCAAAAGAATGCACCATTTACTCTGCTCAATACTATCCTAATAACTTCCTTGGGGAAATTTGGAATGCTGAGAATTTTTGTGAATCTTAGGGTTTTAATAATTTGGTGTTGAGGTTTTACTTTATCGAAATCATCACAGATAACAGATTTGTACATGTTCTTGATTTCTTCATCTCCCAATTCTTCTATATGGCAATGGATATAGATTCTAGGGTCTTCTGCATAAACAACTCCTTTGGGAATTTGGGAAAAAGCACCTACATTGTCATCCTTTTTAGCTATCTTAGGAACTAGCTGAAATATGGGCCTAGGGCATTTGATTACCTCGACTACAGTAGGGTTTGCTATGAATTCAGGTGCAGAGGAGGATGCCATGATTATAAATACCTTTTTCTACCTTAGGAAGGATTGATTGCTGAAGTGACTTGCCTCTTTGCTCGAAGTGCCTTAGCTCTGGAGATTTCACGCTCTTCGAATGTTTGAATGCTCGGTGAAGTGAAATGGAGCCAAAAACATTAATTTATAATGTCAATTTGCCAACTATCACATTTAATGCTTGCCGGTTAAGTAATTACTTAACTTTGTCTACCGGTATAGAAGTAATTTCAACTTCTCACCATCAACCGAGGGAATAATAGCATATGTCTCATTGATTGCCAAACCCTTAAGGAAATTTCTTCAATTTGATGAAGAGACTCCTGCCAGTGGAGTGCTACTCTATTTTGTCGGTGGAGTGTTGCTTGGTTCTACCAGTGGAGTAGTATTCCTATCCACATTCAGTTCTGATTTCTTGATCCATTGTTTTGAAAATTCTTGCTTAACTTCTTCAACCTTTTCTTTTCCTTTCAAACTAGGACCTTTGTTGTTTTCCGGCGAGCCTTTACTTATACAAAATTTAGCAATATGCCCAATTTTGTTACATGCATAGCAAGTCACATTATTTTTTTGAATAGCTTTCCCATAACCTATGTCGGTTTGTGTTCTGCATTGATTAGATTAGTGTCGAAAGCTTTCACAAACATAACATTTTACATTCATTCTGCAATTCTCAGAGTTATGACCAACTTTGTTGCATTTTGAACATTGACCAGTGGGGGTGTTGATATTCTGATAGTTTCTAGATCTACATTCATTTTCTCTATGACCATACTTATTATAGTTAAAGCATTTTCCATTAAATTTATAAGCTGTAGGTTGTCTTACTGGTTTGCTATGATCTTGTGTGTTTGCAATACTAGAGCTTTCACCAACTTCAAAGCCAATTCCAGAAGTGTCACCTTTAGGTTTTTTATTTTCAGCAAGTTACCAAGTTCTTCTGAGCTTTTCTTGAATTTTTCTTTATGTTGATTTGCAGTATCTAGTTCTCTTTCTAAGACTTCTTTCTGCCTCATTAGTTCATTGGACTCATTTTGAGTGTGCATTAGATCTGTCTTCAATAAATCATTTTCATAACTGAGTCTTGTGTTTTCATTTGCAGCATCACTTAGTCTTCTAGTCAAATCTTCTTCATTCTTCTTTCTATCTTTAATTTTTTTACAAAATCTCATAGTCATATCCTGCATCTCATTCTTTGTTGTCATGTTCTCTTGTTTCAGCTTGTTTATCATATCATTAAGAGTTTCTTTTTCATCATTCTCATTTTGTATCTTTTCACAAAGTTCTCTTCTCTTATTTCTTGAAATAGTAAGATTTTCTTGAAGTGCTTGAATAATATCCTGAGCAGCCTTTAGATAATCTTCAAGTTTGATATTTTTCAATTTTTCTGCATCATAGTCTAAGAGAGCTCCTTCAAGTTGCTTCATCAAATTTTTCATCTCTACTAGTGTCAAGATCTTCCTCAAGTTGTTAGACTTCTGAAAATAGAGGACCAAGCTCTAATACCAATTGTTAGGATTCCCACAGATACTGAGAGGGGGGGGTGAATCAATATCTAACCGGTTAATAGAGTTTCTTAACTTAAAACATGCAGAACATATTAATACTGTGTATCGGTAAGCAGGAAGTAATGTAATAAACAGAGATAAAAACAACCACATGAAAAACACACCATAACATAAGGATTTAACGAGGAAACATGGTGTGGGAAAAACCTTGGTGGGATTTGTGACCCACAATATTCACTTACTGGCCAATAAGAGAATATTACTGCTACAAGAGGGGCCTGCACATGCTGGAAGGCCAACTGCCTAGAGCTCACTGCTCAAATACAAAATAGGAAGTCTCACTGACTTACAAAATGGATTATATAATTCCAATGTCTTGTACTGCTTCAAAATAGCATCTATAATGCTAGATCCAGTACCGGTTTTTGCTCTGCTTCTAACATAAACCCTTAACCTATAATTCGCATAATAGGTCTACCTTATTTCACCTAATTACATTTCTCTTCCTTACTTAAAAATGTTCTACAATGATCTCTCTTATATAAGAGTCATTTTACAACTTTCCAAGTCAGCTTACAATGATTTTACAAATAATAAACAAAATATATTACAATAAAAATCCTGTCGACCTCTGTGTCGGTATGCTACCTTTCACTGCTGGTGCCGGTGACCTATGTGCCAGTGTAGATTCTGATCTTGCTAGTGCCAGTGGAATGCCTTGCCAGTGTCATAGGATTGTAAGGTTGCCATCAATGATAAAACCTTCAATCACCTACAATGTCTCATTGGAGTGTGCATATGCCAACAGCTCATTCTGAAGATAAAAACCATTATCTCAACGTGCCAAAATCACTTTGAAACTCTCTTCATACAATATGCATACATGTCATAATCATTACCGCTCATCATTAGATCATAAACTAGTACAACCAGTTCACCAAACTTAATTGGTCAGGGTTTATCAAATCAATAGGTAGGGTTTACCAGTTCAACTCTCCAATACTTAACAATACTGGTTCACTCTGCAAACTTACCTACCGGTTATAGTTTCCTTCACTAGCTCTTCCTATCGGTTACGAAACAACATTATAACAATATCATTATCGGTTAATTGACATCAATGACAACATAACAAATCATTAATGCAATCTTCATGCAAATGCCAATTGAATAGTCATCAACTAACAACATAAAGTATCTGTCACCTTGCATGCTTCTCACTCTAGAAGGTCCACATAAATCAGTATGCATAAATATCTAATAATCCATTAGATGAATACAATTTTCTCTTCAATAAAATTCTTGTTTGCTTTCCCAATTGACATTCTTTACATACTGGATTAGTAGGCTTTACTATCTTAGGCAGATCTCTAACATCTTGAGTAGAACTTATCTTAATCATGCAATCAAAGTTAACATGACACATTATCCTATGCCACAACTAGCTCTCATCAATCTGAGCAATCAAACAACTTTTCTCACCAACATTCAGATGAAAGATATTACCTTTAGTCTTAGTACCTAATGCAATCTCTATACTAGAGCTATTCAAGATCTTACATTTCCCATTCTTAAATTGCAAATCATATCCCTTATAAACCATATGTCCAACACTCAAAATATCATGCTTCAAACCTTCAACATATAAAACATCATCAATATTATGTTTACCATCAAGAGAAATAGAACCTCTACCATGGATTACACAAGCTTTATTGTCTCCAAATCTCACTACACCACCATCATACTTCTCCATATTCACAAATTTACCTTTATCTCCTGTCATATGATGTGAGCAGCCATTGTCAATCACCCATTCATATTTCTCATCAATCTTAGCGGCCAAAGATTTCTCTTCAATAGTACAACTTGTAGAATTAGTAGATACTTGATCATCTTCCTTGATAGCAACAAACACAAATTCATCTTCAAAATTCCCTTTCTCAAACTCTTCATCAATCACACCTTCATCAACAACATAATAAAACTTCTTTTGATATCTATACTTCTAGTTAGGCTTGTAAGGCTTAACATACTTTGACACTTTTTATGCTCTTTCAGGACACCTAGAAGCAAAATGATAAATCTTATTGTATGAAAAACATTTCAAAGGTAACTTCCCTTCATACTTACCAGCTCCCTTAGGCAATCTTCTGGCAATGTGTTTCAAGCTCTTCCAACTCTCTTTCTTGTTCTTCCATCTCTCCCATTTCTCTTTCATATCTGGATACCCTAGTTGAACTTTCTCCCAGATCATACTTCTGCTTACCGGATATAGTAGCTTTAAATGCAGTCTCATTTTTACCATGTGATTCACCAAGTTTGCTTAATTCAAAAGCAACAAGCTTAGCAACCAGCATATCTATTGTCACGATTGTCATAGGCTGGATCTCATCAATAGCAGTAACTTTATGTTTGTAAGTAGGAGGCAAAGATCTCATCACTTTAGCCACAATCTCATCTTCTTCAAGGACTCCACCAGCACACTTGATGTTCAACACAAGATCATTCACTTTATCCATAAAGGATGTAATGTTCTCATCTTCTCCCATTCTTAGCGACTCATATTTTCCTTTTAAGCTCTGCAATTTAGTAACTTTCACATGTTTATCTCCTTCATACAAGGTTTCAAGACTCACCCAAATCTCATGTGCAATCTACAGTCCCATCTCATTAGTCATCTCTGCATCAGTTGAGACACTCAACAATGCTTTCTTATCTCTTATATTACTTTCAACATCCTTGATCTTAGCTACAGTAATAGGACCATTCAGAGGAACAATGTATGCATTCTTTGTGATCTTCTAATAATCTTCACCAAGACAATTCAAATGAACTTCCATCTGGTGCTTCCATATAGAGTAATTAGTTCCATCAAATCTCAGACTCTCCTTCTTGAAAATAATAGTTTCCATCCCAGATCTCCCCAAGTGGTCAAGCTCCTTATAGAGGATCTAGCTTTGATACCAATTGTTGATAGCAGGGCAACAACAATGCAGGAAAACTGAGAGAGGGGGGGTGAATCCGATTTCACCAAACTTAACCAAATTAACCTTAACTTTAGATCTAATTAAGAACAACAATAGAAAAGATAAACACCACATCAATAAAACACATAACACATGGATTTTTTACATGGAAAACCCGGTTAAGGGAAAACCCATGGTGGGAACCTACCCACAATAAAATGATACTCTAAAATAGTATGTGTAAATATTACAATGGGGAATGCACATACATTTGGGCACACTGCCTAGAGCTCAATGCTCAAAACCAAGGAGGGCTACAACCTTGAGGAAGGCTCACAGCCTTACAAAGATCAAACAACAATCTCGATTACATGAAATGAAAGAATAGCATCTCCAAATGCCTAATTACAGTTCTGGTTAAGCACATTGTCTACACAACAACTCTTCTCTTCTCTTCCACACTACCAAAGGATAAATTCTCTTGTTCACTCATAAAATACTCTCATACAACTTGCACACTCTCACAGACACACAACTAACATGATTACATCACCTATTTTTATGATTCATCAACCTTACCTTCAAGGTTGGCTCAACACATAAGACCTAATGACAAAATTACATCACACGATACATAAATCCATAACCGGACCAATACAAGGTCGAAAAGGACATAGCATGGACCCAAATAAAATCCTCAAACACGCAACACCACTGATTAATTCTCCAACATCATCCACAACATGCTACACTATCAAATATTCCACATAACATGAAGAATAACACTAGACCAATAAGATCCTCAATAATGCAAACCACAATCAACTTGGACAACCAAAACACATAGGACATAATCAAAGAACATCAACAAGCAACATCAATTCCACTACAATCACCACAACAACTCGAATAAAAAGATTCATCATTATTCCATCATTGGAGCTCAAGAACACCAACTGAAAAACTGAAAGATATGCTTGCAAAGTTCCAAATCATGAACCATTCGATCTAAGGACACACATGAACGTCCCAAACACTCCAAAATCTGCAACTCGAGATATCATCATTCCAGAGTAACATAGATCAACTCTACAACACATAAATATTGAAAAACTAGTCCACATACCAGACCTCATAACTTGACTAGATCAACTCATAGAATCATGAAACTCATACCGAATCAACTAGGGATAGGTATCTCAAAACCCAATAAAGTAGATCAACACATCTACAATAGACCAATTCTCTACAACATAGGAATATGTTGACATCAATGACAACAACATATCACAACAACTCTAATATCCAATAGGATCACCAATATGCATAGAACATGATCAAAAGACATTCACAAGCAACGCGAATTGCATCACAATAACTACAACAACTCAAATCATCAAAATCATCATCATCTCTCTATCAGAGCTCAAGAACATCAACATAATTGACTATCAAATTGAAAGATTTGCTGGTGGATATTCAAATCATGAACCAAGCTAACCGAGGACACACATCAACATCCAGAACACATTCCACATATACTCAATAAAAGATATATCAATATCGAAGCAATACAGAGCACAAACCAGAATACCAGATAACACAAACAACCGCATAACATCCTCAAAACCAGATCTCATAATTCACTCAAATCATCATGCAAACCTCTACAAATGGGAATGAACCATCTAAAAAAAATATACTAGAAACTCTCTAAAATGCATTAGATCATCTACAATACATAGGCTAAACCAACTCATGCAATCAAAATGCAACATAAAAAACTTTCCAAAAATCTCTTCATCAACAATCTCCACATATAAATTTGAGACTCAAAAAAATGGGAAGTTTGAGCGGGAACCTGGGTGGGCAACCTACAAGTTTGATTTTGGTGAATCTGTAGGGGAATGTTGCAAACATTGGCACTTAAGGACAATAGGTGGGTGAAAAGACAGGGAGCAGTCAGGATGACAAGACAGTTTCTAAAGATGGGGACCCACAAAAGGTGGAGATTCCAGATGACCCTAGAAAGGGACCTTGTGATGTGGGGGGGTAGAGTAAACCTTGGGCCTCCCTCTTTGGTATCAAACCTGGTGGTAAGTTGACGTTCCCTCTTGTTAAAAATATTTCAAATCTGGCTTCTGGGTGTTTTGTGATTGTTGTCCTTGATTCGGTGATTGATCATAATATCTTTGTTATGGCTTTATCATTAGTTGGGAAATTTATGAGTCCTAGGCCTAACATTTATGTTGTAAGATCTTTCGCTAAGAGGAGATGGTGCCTGAAAGGGCAGATTGAAATTACAGTTATGGCTAAAGGGTTTTTCTCCTTTGCCTTCTCTTGTGAAGAAGACATGTCTAATGTTCTTTGTGGAGGCCCTTGGGTTATTGGGAAGACTTCATTGAATTTGAAGCATTGGTCCCCTTATCTGGATTTGAATGATGGTATTTTTGGTTCTACCCTATTTGGGTTAGATTGCCTGGTTTTCCCTTGGAGTTCTGGCATGAGGATGTATTTAAGGGTCTGGCTAGCTCATTTGGGGAACTTCTTTCTGTTGACTCAATGACGGTAGCTAGGAAAAGAATGGTTTATGCACAGACCTATGTTTGTGTTAATCAAAATAATGAGCACCCATCCTTACTGGATATCATTTCTAGGTTGGGGAAATGGGCCCAACTAGTTGAGTTTGAGACTATGCCTTTTTTCTATTTTAGATGTAAAAAATCTAGGCATTGGGCTAAAATATTAGACACAAGATGCCACTGAGAGGGGGGTTGAATCAGTGGTTTCCACATTTTACCCTTTTTAACACTAAGAATGATTACCAGATAACAATCTAAAGCTAAGTTAACCTACCAGTATGATAAATAGAGATTACACAATGCAATCACACAAAAGTACCACACATAACACCTGTATATACGAGGAAAACCCAAGATGGTAAAAACCCTGGTGAAAAATACTGCCGAAGTCTACTGTTCCTATCCAACCTCACAATAAAAATCTGATTACAATGTTTAGGGCACCAACCCCTGATTTAGGGCACCAGCACAAGGAGCACCAACCCCTGATTTAGGACACCAACCCAAGGAACACCAACCCTAATTTAGGGCACCAACCCAAGGAGCACCAACCCCTTTACTGAGCTCCAACTCAGTAATCTACACTGAATATCAAATGCAATAGTAGTAGTCTAGTTACAAGTGAGTCTTGCAACCACTGAATATGCTTCACCTTGTCGATATTACTTCTCCTCTCCTTTATTGGTTCTCTTCTCTCTCTGATTTGATCTTCTACTACTCAAACTATACTGTGTTGGATCTCCTCGGTTACTCTCTCTCTTTGCTCCCCTTCTTTTACTACTGCTGCCTTACCGGTTTAGACTCTACCGATTGTTTGCCTCTACAACTAGTTACCGGTTTCTTATTCTCTTTGTCTCTTCTCCTTCTACTCTACTTCTAGTTTATTGTCTATCTTCTGACACTCACTCTCCACCACTTCACTCTTATTTGCCTTCCTACTGGTTCTACCACTACTGGTTGACTTCACTGATGCACTTTTGTAGTTTACTGGTTAAACCTCTGCTAAGCCCTTCCATCGGTTTACCTTCAAATGCTCAATTGCTTCATATTCACAGTTAGATCATCTCTTTGTTAGCACACTTATCTTTCAACTAGCATCACATCTACTGGCAGCATCATCCAACAGTACACTTTCATCAATTTTGACTTGCGTATTTATAAACAAGTCTTCCCACCCAAAAACAATTCAAACTTCAAGCGGTTAGGGTTTCTTCATTGACCTCGAGGCAAACCAAATCCAATCAAATTTCCTTCTAGAGATTGACCACTTGCAACAAATCAATCAAACTCCCCCAATCTCATGGCTTCCAATACATGTTTGCTAAGTTTAGCAAACATGACTCTGTTCCTCGACCTACTTCTGTCAATCATATTGAATGAGCCCTTGGTTGCCTTCTCCATGTCAGATCTGCAACTAGATATCCTTCCTTGGTTGTAGCATCACACAAATCTTCATTATTCATCGAGCCTCAAATCTCTGCTACACATCCCATGAGTCACGTAGTCGACATAAATGTCAACTTGCCACCATCTACCTCATCGACAGACACTTCACCAACACACCACGTTGGCCTGTGCATGCATGCTTGCCACTTCAACTCCACATGGCATTACTATTGGTATCCATCCCAGCTAGACCTCTATGTTGGTTTAGAAAAGATCATCCACCAACCACATAACTGGGTTCATCTATCAATTCACAAATGTTGCTGATTATACCCTAACCAGTCTGTTATCAACTTTGCACCTTTCTTCTCTTCCGGTGGAGCACCTAAACTGGTCAACACACTTGCCAACCTACCTCATGCACATCTTCAATAGATGGGAGCCTTATGCATCTACACTTTGTCACCTTACCAATTGTCCTCTATACTGGTAGTACCTTCTGCATGTAAACTGGTAAGATACCATGCACACCAGTGACATCAAACTTCATCTATTTGTATATGCAGCAATGCCTTTCTCCATTTTTAGTTTGGTTGCACTTTCTGTTTGTAACTGCTCAACATTTTTCCTTCTTTATTATTTGACCAATTCTTCTCTTAACCGATTTTTCAAGGTGGAAGGCTTATTTGTCTAAGTGACAAACCCCTCACTCTTCATTTGTCTCAGTAACCCATCATGCCTTCTTTGTCGGTTTAGTGCATATCTTTAATTTCATAAACTTGAGGTATCTTTGTGATTCAGTGGTAGATCCGGTGTGAGCCTTCAATCACCCACCTTTAACTCTCCTATCTTATCTTGGAGAACTATGATGCACCCCTTGCATAATAGGAGATAAGCTCCACTTACCGGTGGGAGTGGATCCTTGTCATCTGCATCCTGCATTACACCAATGTGGCTTCCTTGTTTGAACAACATATCTTCAAATAAGCACATGTGATCCGGTTTGTGCACACTCACTGTCAGTCTTCTCTTCATCTGGTGGGAGTCCTGTAGATTGAAATCAAATAGCATATCGGTGACCTGCACATACTTCTCCTCCGGTGTTTATGTGATTCTTGATAACATTCCCCTTCATCACAATCAACATCCCAACATCTTGCCGACTTACAAGTGTCATCATTTACTGGTTGTTATATCATATCGGTCTCATGTGCATGTCTACAACACATGCCAACACTGACTTGTGTACTAGTGACCTGCAATACTAGCTAGAATCAATGTCACCAATACACTTCAATCTCCCATATCGGTCATGCTATACTAGTTGACATCAATGACAACACAATGCCAACATAAAAAAATGTCCTCTATAGATTAATAAGGTTGTTTCCCCCCTAAAATGAATTCTGGATACAACAATGGCCTGCATAGGCAGATTTGGAGAGAAAAAATGTCAAAGGTGACTCATAATGAGGATGGTATTATTGAGACGGTCAAGGATATTGGGAACCTGAAGGAATCTGATTCTTCTAGTCTGATTCAATTAGAGCAAGATGGAGATACTGATGTTATCAAGACTACATCGCAAGCCTAGTAGGAGGAGAGTACTGATATGGTAAAAGGTAATAGTGAGGACGGTTCTAGTGAAACAAAGTGTTTTGTTAAAGATGGTTGTATGCCTAATCCAGTTGTTCAACAACTTGAGGAAGGAGAAATTGATGCTAGAGCTTCTTTTTCCAGTCCTAAGAGAATGGAAAAGGAGGATCAGAACAAGGTTCTCAATTGCATGTATTCTCAATATGAGGAGAATGTGAAGCCTACCTATCCTACAGAGGAGAGGTCCCCTCTCCCCCAGAACTTGTTGGAGGAAAAGTAGAGTGAGTTTGGTGGTGGGAGTCATCCATTGAAATCAGGGAAAGAGATTCACTTGTTGACCCAAGAGGCTGTGAGGAGTGAAGCTCCATTTATCCAAGTTGAGAAAAAGAAATCTAAGAAAGATGGACAGACTGTTGGGGCTCCACATGTTGGTGTTTCTACAAGCTAGAAACATAAAGCTGATACTGGTACACCAAATACCACTCCTAGTAGAAAATCTACTAAATGATTGAAATAGCAAGAATGTAGGCATAACTTGATGGATGGTAGCTAGAGGACCATCTATGAGGTTTGTTCCCTTGGTAAAAAATGAAATTTATTTCTTGGAACATACAGGGACTTAATGTGCCCCATAAACAAGAAATAGTTCGTAACATGATTAGGGATCATAAGCCGGATATTGTCCTTATATAAGAAACTAAAATGATTAGGAAACAAGTAGAAAATTTGAAGTTTTTCAAGCATTGTGGTTTTGTTGGTAGTAGTTCAGAAGGTGCTTTGGGTGGGATTGCTATTTTTTGGAATTTGAATTACATTAAGGGTGAAATCTTGGATGTTGATTCCAATTTTGTTTTTGTTAGATTTCACCATATTAGAGATGTTTTTTCTTGGGTTCTCTCTAATATCTATGCTCCCAACTCTAAAGCAACTATGAATAAGTTTTGGAAGAAACTGGAGGTTCATCGCTCCAAGCACTGTAATGAAAATTGGATTATTATGGGAGATTTTAATACTCCCCTTCACAATTATGAGACTTTTGAAGGTTCTCAGATCCAAATGGATAGTCGGTTGGACTTGATGGCATTTATTGATGCTCAATCTCTACATGATATTGACCTTTAAGGTGCCTCATTCACCTGGACCAATAGGAGAGTCGGTGATGACTTGATTAAAGTCCATCTTGATCGGGCTCTTATCTCTAACAATTGGTTGGTTAAGTATATCTTCTCCCTTACGGATCTCCCTAGGGTTGGTTCAGATCATTTCCCCATCTCTTTTGTTGAGGAGGCTATTGATGGTAGGAGAAACTATCCTTTCAAATTTGAAAAAATGTGGATGTCACACCCCCTGCTAGAAGATTGTATCATGCAATGGTAGAATATATCTATGGTTGGGTCTACTATGTTTAGAGTTGCTAAAAAAATTAGATTTGTGAAAGATAATGTTAGAAGATGGAATAAAGAAGTGTTTGGCAATCCTTTTACTTATAAATATGCTATTTAGTGTGAGCTAAAAGACATTTGGGATAACATTCAAGTTGAGGGTTATTCTTCAGGATATTTCAAAAAGGAAAATGACATTCTAAGAATGTACCATGATGTCATAGCTAAGGAAGAGGTCTTTTGGAGACAAAGATCTAGGGCCTTATGGTTGTCTGTTGGGGATAAGAACACAAGATTTTCTCATTTAACTTCCCTCAAACATAAAGCTACCAATAGGATCTCTAAGCTGGTGGTGGATGATGGTGTGCTGGTGAAAGAGGAGGAAATATGTCAGGAGGCTTCTCATTTTGTTTTCTTTCCTTCTCTTGGCTAAGGCTAATCTAGATGTTGATGCTTAGAATTATCTTTTGGGAGCCATCCCCTCTATCCTGAAAGAAGAGCATAATAAGTTCCTGACTGTTATTCCTTCTAAAGATGAAATTAATGTTGTTGTCTTTTCTTTTGATGGTAACAAATCCCCAGGTCCGGATGGTTTTCCATTATTTTTCTTTCAACATTTTTGCAATATTGTGGAGAAGGATGTTTCGGATGTGGTGAAAGAGTTTTTTGGAGCTGGACCGTTGCTTAAAGAACTCAATTCTACCTTTATTGTGCTGATTCCAAAATGTGATGGGGCTGATTCTATGAATAGCTTCTGCCTAATAAGCCTTTGTAATTCATTATATAAGATTATTTCTAAGGTTCTCATGCTGAGGATTTTGTCCATCTTGTCGGATATCATTTCTCCTCAACATAATGGATTTGTCCCTGGTAGACAGATTTTGGATTCTATCATTACTGTGCATGAGAACATCCATTCCTTGGAGGTGTCTCATAAAGAGAGCTTTCTTATGAAGTTGGATCTTTCTAAAGCTTATGATAGAGTTGATTGGCCTTTTCTTTCCAGAATCCTTCATGCATTTGGATTTTATGATAGAGTTATTAAGCTCATTTGCAAGCTGGTCTCCATGCCTTCCTTTGTGGTTCTTGTTAATGGATCCCCTTCTCACTTTTTCAAATCTTCCAAAGGTTTTAGACAGGGGGATCCGATTTCGCCCATCCTCTTTACTATTATGGTGGAGGCTCTTAGCAGGTATTTGTTGAAATTGGTAATGGATGGCTCTTTCCATGAATTGAGACCATCTTCATCCAATCTTATGTGCTCCCACCAACAGTTTGTTGATGATACTATTTTATTGGGAAGTTCTTCTATCAAGGAAGATAGAACTTTGAAGAATGCTATTGATCTTTATAGAAAAGCATCTGGTCATTTGATAAATTGGAGTAAAAGATCTCTTTTCTTTTTCAATACCCCAAATATCAGACAGAGAAGGATTGCGGATATTCTTAGCTGTGTTATCCATTCTTTTCCTTTCACTTATCTGTGCCTCCCCCAATCATTGGATTCTTTTTGGTTGTCTTTGATTGATAGATTCAATAAAAAATTAGCTGGCTGGAAAGGTGCTTTATTAAGTTAGGCTGGGAAGTTCAACTTTTGAAGTCAACTCTTCAAAATCTCCATGTTTATTCTCTTAGTCTCTTCAAAATTCCTTCCAAATTTGCTGAAGTTATTGAAAGAATTCAGAAGTGGTTCCTCTTGTCTAGGGTGGAGGATAAAATTCATATGCCTATGCTTTCTTGGAAGAGTATTTGTATACCTAAATTTGGACGAGGCTTGGGGGTTTTAAGTATTCGATCCTTTAATCAAGCTCTTTTGGCTAAACAAATTTGGAGAATTTTTTAAAACAACCGTGAATGGAACTTGATCTAGCGTAGTAAGTATTTATTCTACTCCCCCTCTTTGCAACAATTTTTTAATGTGTACGCTCTCCCTTCTGGTTCTTTTCTTTGGAATAACATGCTTAAGGCTAGGGAGGTTTCTTTGAAGGGAAGTTTTTGGAAGCTGGAAGATGGCAAGACTATTAGATTCTGGGAAGATTCTTGGCTCCCTTTTGGTCCTCTCTGTGATCTCTCAGATTTTGCTCCATTTATGGATGATTGCAAAGATGCTTTTGGTGTTTTTGTTTCTTATTACTGGAGAGATTCTGGCTAGGTTAATATTTCAGAGGATTTTCCTCTCTTGCTTCCTATCCAACTATCTCTTCTGTCTTGTTTCCCTTATCTGAACTCTAAGGACTCTTTGATTTGGAAGTGGACTTCTTTTGGCCAATTCTCGGTGGCATCTATTGTTTCTTTGTTTTCTCCTACTCCTTCTCCCCCCATGTTGGGTGAAAGCTTGGGTGAAGAACCTTATTCCTAAAGTTAACATTTTTTTTGTCTTATGCTTCAAAATAAAATTCTTACTACTCATAATTTATGTAAAAGTGGTTTTTTGCTCCCCAATAGATGTTTTATTTTCTTGCAAGAGGAGGAATTGGTTTCTCATTTGGTTCTTCATTATCTTTTTGTTTTGAAATTTAGAGTTGTGTGTTCCAAAAGTGGGGCCTCAGTTGGGTCTTCCCTCAGTAGATTTTGGATTTCTTTCAATAGTGGAGATGCCCCTCTTCTAATTCTTCCATCAAGTTGTTGTGGTCCTTTATTTTCTCTCATGTTTCTTGGGGGATTTGGAAGGAGGGAAATAATTGTGTTTTCAGAGAATCCTTTCTCCCCCCTAATGTGGTTGCTAAAAATATTTGCAGTGCTATTTCATAGAATGTTAATATGGTCTTTAATGTTGGATCCTTATACTCCTCAAACCTAATCAATGACTTTGAGATTGTTGTTTCTAAGGAATGGAGATTGGTTCTTCCTAAATGTCATAGACAGAGGCATAAGACTAGCAATAACTGTGTGTGGAATTTTCCTCCTTCAAATTTGGTTAAAATTAATTTTGATGGGGCAACTAAGGGCAATCCTGGGCTGGATAGGTGTGGGGGAGTGATAAGGGATAAGAATGGTAGGTGTATTGCAGTAGTGGCACTCCCCATGGGTACTCAGAACAACCATAGGCACCTTCCAAAATTTGCAAATTGCTAAGCAACTTCGATGCAGGAAGGTGTGGATTGAGGGAGACTTGAATAATATTATTCAATGTCTTAAGGGGAAAAGTTCACCTTCATGGACAATTGAACATATTATTAATGCCTCCAAGAATATAATCAATACTTTCGAGGAGTTTTATATTTCTCATAACTATAGAGAAGGTAATTATGTAGCTGACTATTTCGCTAACACAGGGGTTAGAATTAACACTAGGAAGGTGTGGTTTAATGAAGATACCTTGGATTTTGAGGTTTGATCACTCCTTATGCACAATCAAACACATGGAAAATATGAGGAGATCCGTACTATTTTTTATGATGAAAGTTATTAATTTTGTCATCATTTTATGGCAAGCATTTGGGTTGGCTGCCTTAAGTTGCTATTGTTACTACAAGACTTCGCATGCTTTATGGGCATTATTTGATTTTGAAGTCGTTGTTGGTTTTTTTGCTGCAAACCCTATTCTTTTGAAGCTGGCTAGCTCTGAGCTGAGTTTTAATACTATGGGGGGTTAGCGGCACCGGGTGGAACCTCCTAACTATGCTAATTGGAAGAAGAATCCTACCATTTGGCATAGATTACAAAAGGGGGATGTGATGACTTTTCTGGAGAAGTTGCATGGGCACAGCCAGAGTGTTACAAGACAATTTATGAAGGGATGGAAAGGTGCATATGTTTGGCATGGTGACTGAGATTAATGAAGAACTTATTGTGGAAGTTACATGGATGTCTACGGAGGGGATTAAGCTTTGCAAAGATAGAAAAATATTTGATGTTGTTGTGGAGAGATTCCCCAATAAGGAGAAGGATCGTGAATGCCTGGTGAAAGCCAATAAGACCTATTTTGAGCCAAAGTAGATAAATGCCATATGGTGGGGGCTTCAGAAGGTGATTATGGAGTTCTTCACTCTAGATGACAGGCTCACTAAAATTTACGGGTATCACTTTGTGTTCCTTAACCATTTTTGTCATAATGAAAAAATGTCATTCCCATTTTATTTGTTGTCTTCTTTGAATGCAAGTATTGCCGATTTCAAGGAAAACCCCCACGTTAATCTTGTTTTACACCAAGGTTTAATTGCTTTGATCTTTTAGCATTTGAAAGCTAGGGCTTCTAAAAACCCCAGTAAGCCATCCCCTGTTTCTGCTGAAAATATTGATGTTAGTGAGGAATCAGAGTTGGAAGGATGGGAAATTGATAGTGATTATGAGGATTATGCCCCTCATTCTAGAAAAAAGGCCAAAACTGGGGCGAAGAGGGTTGTTGTGGGTGTGAGTAAGGGTTCCTGTGAGATTTTTCCAAGATCAAGGGCACAATGAAAAGTACACAAAAGAGAGACAATAGTTTGACAAGAACAAACTGTATTCTCATCAATATACAAATGCTCAACTAGATTAAATAATACAATGAATATGGGCCTTCTTATACAGGCAAGGCCAAATGGATATGTGAGCACACAATCATGACATGTGGCTCAATGAGAAACAAGGGTAGGTAAGAAAAAGTAGGGGTAGGTAGGAGGAATAATATAATATTACACAAGAGGTGGATCACCTACCAAATGTGGAATGTAACATCAAGATAAGACCACACAAGGTGGAGTTTATCCTACAAGCATCATCCCTATGTGCACACTTCCCTAAGTGTCTCATATCCAAACTACGATGAGATGCATTATCCTAAGTTAAAATAAGTGTAATTATATCCTTTAAGAATAAATAATTACACCAATAGTCCCCTTAAGTGCAAATTAAGGGAATGAAGACTCAAGGCAACAATGAAAGATGGGTCCCGACTACTAGGTCATGATAGGTACCCATGTGCAATATGCAAATCCAAGCAAATATATGCAATGCAATCTCTTACAAATGGAGAAAGGGAGAAAACCCAATGGGAAAAAACTCCCCCCCAAAAGAGAGATAAATGTACAAAGAGACTCTGAAAGAAGAAGGACAAAACCTCAAAGATGAAAAAGTCCCCCCCATAAGAGGGGAAGGAGAAGTCAGCTGAACCCCCCTGATGAAACATCTTGCACCCCTAAGAGAGCTCACAACTGCTGGAACTTAATCTCAGTGAAGAGTTTGGTGAATATGTTTGCAACCTACTCCGTTATAGGACAATACTGCAAATCAATGACCTGATCCCGAATTAGCTCTCAAATGTAGTGCATATGAATCTCGATGTGTTTGGTCTGCTGATGCTAAAACGGGTTCTTTGAGATTGAAATAGCACTCTGATTGTCAGAATGCAAAACTGTCGGTCATGGAGTGGAGATCCCAAACTTTGTGAGAATATGTTGAAGCCAAATAGTCTCAGTCACTGCATTAATAGCCCCTTGATACTCAGCCTTAGTGGAAGAGAGAGCAATAGCATGCTTCTTCTTTCTCTGCCAACAAATGGGGGCCAAACCAAGGGGGTAGCTATAACCAAAAGTAGACTTATGATCATCAAGATTGCCAGCTCAATCAAAGTTTGTGTATCCAACCAAGCAAAGTCATATTCCTGTTGCATAGTGAGTCCCATAATGATGTGTACCCTAGATGTAGTGTAGGATGCATTTGGCGTCTTTCCAATGAAGCTCATGTGGTTCCATCATGAAGCGGGAAACCATACCAACTACAAATAAAATGTCAAGGCATGTTTGAGTCAAGTAGATGAGACTACCCACAAGCTAACGATACAATATGGCATCAACTAGTGGAGAAGAGCACTTAGCCTCAAGCTTGACTCCTGAAAGAAAGAGAGTCGAGGCAGGCTTACAATCAACCATATGAAATCATGAAAGTAGATCAAGAGCATACTTGGGCTATGAAAGTGTAATCTCGGAAGGTGACTGTGAATCTCTATCCTGAGAAAGTAGTGCAAAACACCCAAGCTAGTCATAGAAAATATGTCATGCAAAGAAAATTTGACATTGCTAATGATGGATACGGTGCTCCCTTTAATGATCAAATCACCAACATAGAGAACAAGTATTAAGTGTGAATCATCCTATTGAAAAATGTAAACATTTGGATCAGAATGACACCTGGTGAACCCTACTGAGAGAAGAAAGGAATCCATCTTGGCGTACCAAGTCCTAGGGGCCTTCTTAGGGCCATGGAGAGATTTCCTCAGTCGACAAACCAATGAAGAATCCTGGATGAAACCCTGTGGGTGCTCCATATATCTTCTCATCAAGATCCCCATGAATAAAGGCACTCTTCACATCTATCTGATGGATAACCCAACCATGAGCTACAACAATAGCAAGTGTCAAGCGAATTGAGTTCATCTTGGCTACAAACGCAAAGGTCTTAATATAGCCAACACCTGAAACCTAAGAGAAACATTTCGCAACAAGTCGAGCCTTATACTTATCGACACTACCATCTATTGCAAAATTGGTCTGATAGATCCACTTACATCGAGCCATCTTTCTCCACTTAGGGTGAGGGACTAACTCCCAAGTGTTGTTCCTCATCAAGGAACTATTCTCTTCCTCCATATCTTGGTCCCACTCAGGAACCCCTGATGCTTCCTAAAATGTATGTGGATCGAAAGCGGTAGCAATGTATGCATGTGGAAGGTCTTGATGTTGTGATCAAGTCCTCCATGTATCAAAAGGATCCCCAACAAGAGAACCTACTGACTCAAGTGTTTGTCAATCCCAATGAGGTCTAGGTGGAGGAAAAGAATGAGGCTCCTCAACTGCTAGTGGACCCTATGGAGGTGTAACCCTATGAGTCAGAGTTGAAGGAGTCTCATCATCTGAATCACTCTCATTACCATCCACAATAGAGGAAGGTCGAGGAGGAAGTGAGGCTAAGCTAGGAGAGCTTTCCTCAAAATGAACACTCCTCTCAATTAACACCTCATGTGTCTCTGGATCCATCAATTGATATGCCTTAACACCCTCATGATATCCAACAAAAATACAAGGCCTACTCTGAGGTTCCAATTCCTTGCATTTCTAGAAAGGAAGGTGAGCCCATGCTGGACACCCAAAGACTCTGAAATGTCTCACAATCGGTTTCCTACCAGCCCAAGCCTCAAAAGGAGTAATACTTGTCAAAGCTTTGTGAGGAACCTGATTTTGGATGTGTGTAGCACAACTAATATCCTCTACCCAAAAGGTGGGATCAAGAGAATGTGCATGTACCATATAGCTAGCCATTTCTTTGAGAGTTCTATTCTTGCATTTTGCAACTCCATTCTATTGTGGAGTGTAGGCAACTGAATGTTGAAGATCAATCCCCTAAAATGTACAAAAATCCTTAAGTATTTTGTTCACATATTCCCTTCCATTATCTGTGCAAAGAATCTTGACCATTTTCCCTGATTGCTTCTCCACATGAGCCTTTAAGTCTAGAAATTTGTCAAACACTTCACTCTTATGAACAAGAAAATAGACCCAAGTGAAGCGGGAGTAGTCATCAATGAAGGTGAGGACATAGCAGGCCCTACTCAATGAAGGTGATGGAAATGGACCTACTACATCATTGTGAACAAGTTGGAGAACTTCCAAAGCTCTCCAATCTTTCCCCTTATCAAACTTCTCCTCAGAGTGCTTGCCCATGGAACATCTTGAACATACATCCTCTGAAAAATTTATTCGAGGTAGACCTGTGACCATGTCTTTAGTGCTAAGTTGTTGAAGATAGCGGTAGTTGAGGTGACGAAACCACTCATGCCATAGCTTACCATCTAAATTTGAATGAGTAAGCAAGGCCCTAGAAGGATAACTTGGCACAAAGTGGGAGAATGAATAAAACCTTGAGTTGTCATTGACTTGTCCCACTACTACCAAGGCATCATTATTAAGTTATTGTACCACAACTGAATCAGGTGTAAACTCAACCTTTTTTCCATTCCCATAGTGAGTGATTTGGTAGATAGAGAGAATATTGGTAGACAAGTGAGGAACATAAAGAACATTCTCAAAATGTTCCTTCATCGATGGCAACCGAACCTTTCCCTTCAACCTCAACTTGTGTAGCATCACCTATGTAAATGTGAGGTACCTTTGATGGCACCAATAAAGAAAACTGCTCCTTTGTAGAACCCATGTGATAAGAGGCACCCAAGTCAAGTATCCACTACTATGAAGAACCTATTTTAGCCACCAATACTTTCCCTTTTCCCTTAGACTGTGAGGAAGTAGAAGGGGATGATTCCTTCTTGTTGTAGGCGAATGGTAAATTGATGTTGTTCTTCTTAAGGAGATGTGTCAACTCATCAACTTGCTTTGTGTGGCATCGATGCTCATCATGACCATACTTCTTGCAATAAGCACAAGTTGGTTTATCCTTCTTAGGTTGATTCCCCTTCTTGGAAGAGGATGAATAATCGCCTTGTGATGGAGAGGATAATTGTCTTTTTTCCTATTGTGGCTTTGACTTAGATTGCTTTTTCTTCTTGTTGGAATCTTTGCCTTGATTCTGTTGACTCCCTTGATTAGCCACCAAAGCCTTGGACTTTGAAGACTTGAGAATTCACATGTTCAACAACTTAGATTGTTCCAACATCAACATTTCTATGAAAGCATCAAATGTAGGCATAGTGTAGGAACTCCCCACTGTCAAACAATGAGTTTGGAAGCTAGAAACAAATATTGCATATTTAGGTGAAAGCTTTTCCAACAAGTTGAATATCAACTGAGAATATTTTTTGTTAATTCCACAATCCTTAAGCTTTGCTCTTAGCTCATTTGTTTTGGTGATGTAACCTTGGATTGTATCAAAACTCTTGCTATCCAAGTTAGTGAGCTCATTGTTAATCTTGTAGCCTTTGATTTCATCAACTTGACCATACAATTTCTGGAAGATATCCCAAGCCTCTTTGATTGTAGAACACTTCTCAATGTGAAAAATGAGGTCATCTAATACATACTTATGCAAAGTTCCAAGAGCCATGCCAAGGCAGGCCCCAAGCTCTTGTGGCCCCTACTATTTGCTAGGGTCAGTGCATGAAGAGGGCCCCTACCTATCTTAATGGCATGTTACGTATAGAATCGAGTGCAACCTCTAGCAGGCTCCCCTCCCCTCCCTTTCAAATGTTGTAATGATGGGAGAATTAAAACAACTCTCCTTCAGCTATAGTTGGATAATTCAACTAGTGAAACAAGCTAGTTAAGACTGCATCTATAGGCTAACCTAGAGTTCTCACAACTATAGTTGCTGCCCCTCTATCAGTGGTGGGAAGATGGATGGATGCAAAAGATAATCGATTCTCTGAAAAGATGGATAATGTAGCTTGGATGGCCTAAGGTGAGGGAAAGTCAACTGAACTTTCACGGATGAGTGGAATTGGGCCCCGCATAGAATTTTAGGCAACTGAACTGTCGAGAACCTAACTAACGTTGAAAGGCTATCGGATGGGAGGACAAGAGGGGGTGCTCTGAATGGCTAGACTAGCTAGTCCTCTAACAGAAGATCTGATATAGTTTCTTTGTTGGGGGAAGTTCCCACCCATGTTACGTATAGAATCTTGAGCTCTGAAACTCACGACTATAGGGTGGTCTTTTCAGTGGGGTAGAGTAATTGGTCAACTCATCAGGCTCATGACTTGAAGACTACAGGTTTGAATCCTGCCCCCGCATTATAGTGACTAGAGGCAACAATAATATGAAAGGGGTGGGTTGGAGAAAAGTTGGTCAAGTCATTTCATTCACTCCTTCCCCAGCACTCACTGGTTGTTTCTCTCCCCTCCTTCTTAGAGTTGTTGAATGAACTCTAAAACCAGTCAAATGGATTGAATCCCTAGAATGAAAAGAGGGAGTCTTTACAAAGAAGAAAACTGCATGCATCCCTCATCCCAAAAGAATATTGAAGCAAGAGTCACATCATAGTCAACTCTCTCTATTTGATAGAATCCAACACCCCTATCCCTATACTCGACAATACTCCCATCAATTGTAATCATGAGATAGCCACACCGAATCCTAAACCTTCCCTACAGTGTTACCAACCATTATGAGCGTAGCCCATCCCATCTTAGTGCAGTTGTTCGGATACAGGTATTATAATAGTTGGCATAGCATCTCTTTTGGCAGGCATAGCTAGTCATGAGTAGATGGTGAACCGAGCCAATTCTATGTACTCAGAGTGGTATAGGGAGGAACCGGTCTTTCTATCGATTATAGTAGTTGGAACTCATTCAGGTGGAAATAGACATAGATTGATGTGAAGGCAGAGGAATAGGATGGGGCCTTTCTACTATATGTGACCTTCATTCAAATCAAATAATATTGTTCCCCCCACCCCCACCCCCTTTATCGAGGTAGGGCTATAACTACGTAGGGAGCCCAAACCGGTACACCTGATTCTATATGTAACATGGGTGAGTGGGAACTATAGGTCCGAATAATAGGGTGGCAGATTCAACAGCCCTGGCATCTCTTCCTCCCACCCACCCCTACAAGCATAGAATAGCCTATAGAATTGTAGGGGGAGGGGTGGGCATGTTACGTATAGAATCTGGCCCCGATTAGAATAGTAGGGGCCCTACCGAACCTTCCCTAAATAGGTTATTGGGGAAGACCATTGAAGTTGTAAATTCAAGATACCCAAGTAAATTCTAGAACTATTTTAGTAGGGGGGGGCTCATAGGAATCATTAATGAACTGCTTGAATTAACTAGAACCGTTTCCTTGCCGCTATCCCCCTAATAAGTTAATGAATTTAGCTCCCTAACTTTCCCTTCAAAGGCCCTTCTAAGTAAATGACTCGATCTGGATATGAAACTTACTATGCATCTCCTGAGACTTGGTAAACTGATCCCGGTTGTGCTCCTACCTTTCCTATAGGTGGGTCTCGGTATCGATCCTAAGTATATGTTGTCGGATTGATCGATGATACGAAATAAGGCATAGAAAATCATACATATTAAGGGCAGATCATCATACAAGGTTCCTCAGTGGTAGATGTTTACCCTACAATAGACCGAGATCGATACCTAGTGTCAGTTGAAAAGGTACGGGTGAGAAAAAGGCTGCAGCATTGGTAGAGGTAGCGGCTATAGAGGTTTCAGATCGAGATGCAACTTGTTTAGTTTTTGACCCAGTCATAGTGGTTTTGAGAATATAGGCACTATATACTATATACAGAATTTCATGAAAGTCATGAAAGGGCACTACTGGTCACAGGTTATACCTAAACTTGTTTAGTCGTTTAAGCACCAATGTAATAGGCAATAACAAGAGTAGAGACAGATGCAAAGCCAATTCGAGTAGATCCCGCAGTTTAAGATCCACCGGTTCCAAAGCTATTTACAAGTTGAGAGGTATAGCCTGTGGCATCCTTTCATGGCCCTAGCTCCTTTGCTAAGATCTAGATCCTACAAAGGCATATCCCATCTCGATTCCGCATACAATTGAGTCGAGACCATACGTAAAGGTGATAGCCACTTATCTAGTTGATTTAAATGAAGCATCCTCACTTGTTTGAGAGCCAGAACCTTATACAGATTGAGTTGAAGTTCCACCAAATCTGGATCCCATTCCGAGTTCCCGAGCATCAATAGTAGCGAAGAAAGCAAAGGTGTCTAAAGCAGCAGTCACATTTTATCCCATTGATCTAGAGAAAGAATGAGATACAATAGCCACAGTGGGAGAAGCAATGGAGTAAGCACCAGAGTAAGTAGATGCATTTGAACCAATTCGAAAGCCCATTTTAGAGTTGATTCTGGGGTCACCACCACCAGGAGCATATCCAGTATCCTCACCAAGTGAAGTTTATCTAGCATTCCGACCAGCGGAGGTAAAGGCAAGAGAGCTGACTTACCCATAAGCAAAGGAAGAGGCTATAGAAGAAGAAAAGGCATAGGCAAATCTATATATCCTATTATTAGATTTACCACACACTTCCCATGTACCCCTTTGGATGCCAACAATTCTAGTTTATAGAACAACTTCTTTCAGTTGTGGTGCCAGCAACAGGCTCTCGAAATGTCAGGAATGGTGGTGAGCGATGTGCAGGCACCCTTGCTTCTATAATATACACTTGGTAAACTATCTTTGGATAATCTGGTTCAACAGATACAATTGGGACTATATATGCTTATGATATGATTATTGGTGTTGCTTATAGGTAAACTGAATCAATGGCTAGATTTGGAACTACGGTTGGGACTGGATGACTTGGTCTTTGGACTAGCTCGCTGTAGACTATTTTGGACAAGTTTACAGTGTTTGGTGGGGTAAAGAATTCAATGAAACATCTGTTTTAGGCAGGTTTACAATACCAAAACCTATATATATATATATTTGCCACCTAGTATATTTGCCAGATTTCATTAAGTATCGACTTTTTAGCAAATATAAGACTATCCAGTGTTACTATACACTTGCGCCATAATTGCACAGGGTTTGTCTATCGTGAAGAACTTATCTCCTAATAGTTACTTGTGAGTTTCACCTCACCGTGGGTTTTAACATGTTTCTATTTATGGTGTACAATTTTAGGAAAGAGATTTTAATTATATAGTACATAGTAACCTGATTGATTTATATGCACCCTAGTATTATAAGCAGGTTAATTATCCATACCACTAACCCGATTATTTAAATCCGATTGATTTATAAGCAGGTTTAGGTGATTTAAATAATTTGGATTCTCTGAAAAGTAAGCAGGTTAATTATCCTTGATTATTAATATTATTTGCTTACTGGTATATTAATTTCAGTTATAAAGTTGCAAACAAGTTTAAATAGAACCTCACAATTTCAGAGTGGTTAGTGTTAATCCCTACTTTAATTTTATTAGCTGATTGTGGGAAATTAATGCTGAGATTGGGAAATTATTGCTGATTGTAACAGGGTTTGTTACAATATAGAATGGGAAATTATTGCTTTATGTATAAATATAAGCGAAAAAAATATACATAAAGCAATAGTAATAAATTACAAGGACGATAAAGCAATAGTAATAAATTACAAGGATGATAATTATTTGTAGCATAATGGAAGGGGGATTTTTGTTAGATACTATAGTCGGTAATGCTATCACTTGGTGGTTGATTAGCTGTGTTTGTTTAGTCATTGTTGGATAATATTAGTTGAATAAGATTTATGTGTTATGGTGTGCATTGATGTTGATTCTTTTGTTTCTCTTTACTGCATTATTATTTGCTTACTGGTATATTAATTTCAGTTATAAAGTTGCAAACAAGTTTAAATATACCCTCACAATCTCAGAGTGGTTAGTGTTAATCCCTATTTTAATTTTATTAGCTGATTGTGGGAAATTATTAGCTATTTTAATTTTATTAGCTGATTGTGGGAAATTATTTGGTGGAGTAACTCTTTTGCTGATTGTAGGAAATTAATGCTGAGATTGGGAAATTATTGCTGATTGTAACAGGGTTTGTTACAATATAGAATGGGAAATTATTGCTTTATGTATAAATATAAGAAAAAAAAATATACATAAAGCAATAGTAATAAATTACAAGGACGATAATTATTTGTAGCATAATGGAAGGGGGATTTTTGTCAGATATTATAGTCAGTAATGCGGTCATAGACGTGTATGCAAAATGTGGAAGCATAGAGAAGGCACGTGAACTATTTGAAACAATGCCTCAAAGAAATGTAGTCTCATGGAACACCATGATTATAGGATATGCACAAAATGGATTTGTTGAAAAAGCTTTAGAAACTTTCAAGGAAATGCAATTGGCAGGTGTGAAGCTGGCTTATTTTTGCATATGCCTTATTACAATTCTTGTCACAATCGCATATCAATCTCACAAATGAGATCTTACATTTATACCATAACCTAAGACCAATTGAAGATGCTATTTTATGCAGTACATTATTTAACAAGTTGATCTTAAGTTAATTTCATTTATACCATTATTTAACAAGTCGATCTTAAGTTAATTTCATTTATACCATTATTTAACAAGTCGATCTTAAGTTAATTTCATCATACATTATTAATTATTTCTTAATTATTTGCCCCAGTATTGGCCTATCATTTTGGCGCCATTGCCAGGGAAAGGTGTCAAAAAATTTCTCTTCAAACCATGATTTTCAAAATTATTTTAATTCTTTTACATTTTTTGGGAGCTCTCAAAAATCGATTGCAGTTTACTTCTTTAAATTTTCAGATTTAAGGCATACCTTAGTTTGAAATCATCCAACCAAAGATAGCTCAAAGGTGAAATTTTGCAATGTCAAGCCTCAATATAACAAGGCCCCAAACTAGACCACTACTTTCTCTATGGAAAACTGCTATCAAAAATTTGGGAGTTAAAGTTTGGATGACGAGGTTCTTTGGAAAAGTGGTCTCAACCCTACATTCCTATAGTTCAATTTTAATGCTTTTCTATGCATTCAGTACTCTTTTTGTGTATTTTGTCTTCATGTGGAAGAGTTGGCATCCCATTTGGCATAAGGTTTTTTCAATTTTGAGTGTGCATCTACTTTATGTAATTCTAAAAGATTGAAATTCGCACAACTCCTCAATAGATAAGTGTAGGAAGTGTTTCTGCATACCTAAATTCCTTTCAAAGTGAGAGTATCAAAAGAGGAGACCCATATACTATCAAGTTTGAAATGGCTAGACAAGTTTGAAATGACCTTTTTCACACATCGCCCCATTGAAGATGGGGACCCTCTCCTTTCCTACTTTCTAGGGTTTTTTGTTAGTGCATGTGGCCTTTCGTTTCAATTTTGCTCGGTTCTGTCAAGTTGTGATCGATTTGAGTCCTATAGATTGAAAGTCAGTTTGTGCAAGCCAAGTGATAACAGAGTCCGAATGTTGTCAAAGTGGCTAGAAAGGCCAAAGGATATACTTGTACACTAGGAGTAACATTGCCTCTTTACTCAATGTTAGGACTAGAGGGCGAAAGAGTTTTTTGCTTCTTCCTCTGCCAAATAAACAATCCTGATTTGAAAGGTAATAGACAAATCTAAAAGTTGGCACCTAGCATCCATGTTATATCTCCCAAAGGTTGATGGAATTAATGACTACTGAACGACTATAGTGTCTCTATCTCTGGATGTCATATGAGAGATCTAAAAATTCCTTGATTTGAGCCCCGGTACTTCTTCGAGATCCATAGATCGACATTAGAATTATCAAATATTTGTCGATATGAAGGGTTGAGATCAAATCCATGCTCTATCGACCGTAAATGGCCTTTTTACACATTATGTATAAAATTGGGGTTATTTTAGAAATCCCAAAAGAAATTATCTTCTCTTAGTGCAAAACGGTCCTTTCGAATACATGTGCTCCTTATCCATCCATAGTGAAATAGGAAAAGGGACAGGTTCTCTTTTCCGGGGTTATTTATCCCTTAGGTATAGGTTCTTTATCCCTTAGGTAGGGGTTATCTTTTTCCTTAGGTAGGGCTAGATTGAGAATGTCGATTGATTCAACTTTGAGGCCCATTACGAATAGTTGTTGTGGGGGGCCTTTTAACCCTACTATTTGACCACCCACCCTGCCATTTTATGGCATGTTATGTATAGAATTGAGAAGAGGCCTTACGGGCAATCACCTTTATATATACATGATATTCCACATTAATAGTGAGTGCATTGGGAAGGTTGAGGGTGTCCTTCTCTCTTCCTTACCGCTACGCTTCAGAAATAGTTTGTTTGGGTTTATTGCTATTATTAATTATCAGGGGGTTTAAATATAGCTATGTTATGCCTAGGTTTCAATACAAAATAGATCGGATAAGTTTCAGACAGAGAAAAGTGAGAATTTAGAGTTCAAGTACAGACTTTCATAGGGACGGACCCTTACTTCTCTCCTCAGATAACTCATCTCTGGACTGGAAATGACATCAATGGAAGACTTATCTCCTTGGTGTGGAAAAGGCTCTCTGCTCTCCCAATGGCCTATCCATGAGGCATACCCCACAGCGTGATCATTAGTACAAATCTATCAGATTGAAGGAAGATAATAGCTCGCCGAAAGATTGGTGACTATGTCTGCACTTTTCAAGTCATTCTATCTCTTCCATATCTCTTACGATGGGAAATGAAGAAGGGGGGTGCAGAGGGAAATGGTTGAATCTTCATGAATTTTGAATTAGAACCACATGTATGACGTAATAATTGCAGAAAAGATGTGTGAAATCCAGGGAGAAACAGTGAGTAATCATACTCTTTTCTTCCCTCAATAGCTAGATATACTAAGTCATTTATCGAGTGCTATCGAGTCCGAAGGAGCCTTTGGGTTATGTTTCTAACCAGTTGTTTATCACTCACTATGAGGCTAGTTGTTTCCATTAAGCCGCTCTAAGGAATGACACATACAAGATTGTCTTATTACCTACGGGATGACACTAGTCTCCTCTTTCCCTTCCTAAGAAAAATCCAAGACTCTTATTGTAGCTTGGTCTTATTACATATATAAGGTAGGCCAAGATCTGAGTTTTGAACACACTATTCATCGGGAACACAGCGTTGGGCAGTCAAACTACCCTATGGGCAGTCATTTTAGAATGACCATGCTGACAGTCAGTTGTTAAAGAATGGGCAGTCATTCTAGAAAACTAACCTATGGGGAGTCATTTTAGTCCTAGTTTCCACCTAAACTGGTGAAGAGGCATAACTGTATCCACCCAGTGTAACTGTTTCCACCTATTCTTCAAAAGGCATAACTGCACCTATTGAGTTGAAGGAGCGCAACCATTATTCTACCTCCGACACCTAACTCATGTATACTGGCCTTACTCCAAAACAAGTATTCCACCTCGAGGGAGGAGGAGTTGTTTGAGTGTAAGAGATTCCAGAGACGTATTCACCATTGTCTATTCCCAGTTTCCACCCATTAATATCAATTTTTTGAGATCGTTATTTTAGCAGTAGCGAGTTAGGCATTTTGGCCAGTGAGTTGCAAGTGAATATGACCCACCTAAAGGTTGGAAGGCAAAGCCTTATATTGTTAATCTCCTCTTTATCACATTGGTTATTCCCTATCACACCATTGCCTATTGTGTGGAAGCATCTTGGTTGCATAACTGGGGCAGAGGGTATTTAGCTAGGTTTGGTCGAGTAGGTTATGGTTGATGGGAGTTAGCCACTGAGCATCCATCCACCGACGGAATTGTCTGTTCATCAAGGGGTATTGAGATGAGGATGGGTTAGTAGCCTACCCTGGTGGGAGGTCAAGTGAGTGTTGATCCACTCCTTGGGTTCAGGGCCCTTGGAAGAGTCTGAAGCAATAGATATGGTGGGCCCGGTCTTGAATGGTAGGAGTAAGGGCTTGACTCTGGTATCCCTATGGTAACGTAAGGCTAGCAGTCGAGTACCAATATATTGTTGTGGTTAGTGCAGTAGGCTTCCTTCTCTAGCTTGGCAGAGGCACTATAGTAGCTGAAGAGAAAACCACCCTGATATCAAAATGATGGTAGAATCCTTCTCTAGAACAGATTCGATATCTTGTTGTGAAGAGGAATAAGGGAACTTTCTCTAGTTGGGAATAAGTGGTGGTTGTCCAACTCCCCCACTAGGGCTGAGGAAATCGTTCTTGGGCAAGGGAGAGAATGTATCCTCTCAGGGGTCCACTGGGCTTGAACTGGAGGTATGTTATGTATAGAGAGAAATCTGGCATAATTTAGGGAAGGAAGTCTCTGCTAGGAAGGAAGGGGGTCCAATTGAGTTTAGTCTAGTTGGAAACTATAGAAAGGAAGGGGGTCTAGTTCAGTTCAGTTGGCAACCATCCATAGAAGGGAAGGGGGTCTGATTTAGTGAAAACTAGAGTAGGGAACCCCCAGATAGGGGCCCTTTATCGAGCTATGCCTTGAGGTTTGTTTCTTACAGCCATGAGGAAGAAAGGCTTTCGAACGGATGCTATATAATATATAGGGCCCTCTTTTAGTGGTTGGCCAAGTTCTCTCTGTGTCTATCTCCCTATCGAATGATTCTTAACCCCTCTTGAATCAATCTTTTTTTGCTCGGGAGGACGAGCCATAGTTCAGTCGATCAACAAAAGGTCATTGGTTGAGAAAGAGTCGAGCCCATGCCCGACCGGATGCATGTCGATTGATTGAAGTGATTATTGAATGATGCAGTTGCTCACAGTTAGGACTAACTATATATCTCGATTGCTGGATAGGTATCTCTCGTTGCTTGCTTGAATATCAATATCGTTCAGGGGTGGGGTTCATCGGGGCCGAGTGCATGAATATAGTTGTATCACTCATACATCAATAGACTATCCATATATTCTATAGTAAGTCTCATCCTATTTGGTGGTACCGATGGTAGTCTCAATGCTGGTGTTCAGTCAGTCGCATCAATGCCAATGTTCAATTCAATGCCAACTAGGTAGGTTGGTTCAGTCTATAGTCGGTTCAATCAATGGTGAGTCTAGTCATCATAGTCCACTTCACCATTGGCTCAAACCTTTTCTCTCTCCCTCCCCCCTATTCTTAGCATCAAAAGTTAGTTCATTCTATATAGAATACTCCAACTGCCTCCTCCTTCTTCCCCTACACTGGTCCCTTTCAGCAGTTCCTCGAACAGACCTTAACATGGCTCAACCTCGACAACAACAACAACCTAGAGTCAATTACCCTCGATGGGATACCACTAGTCCTCTCCACCTAGCTGAGGATAAACCAATTCCCTCCGCTGTCTTCAAATCTTGACCAATCTTATCTAGACCTGAGCAAAGAACAACAGATAAGCATCTTTAGGAGCTCATTGGCCTACAAGCTATCCACAACATTGAGCATGAAGATGTCATGGTGAAATTGCTTGCTCTATCTCTTCGAGATAAAGCTTCCATGTGGTATAACAACCTTGATGAAGGAAGCATCACAAGCTGGCATGATCTGGCTAGTGGCCTGATACATCAATTTGATGAAATAACCGTTTATGTTATATGCACGATTTAATAACATCACCAGGCATCCGAAGCTATTAAATATTTTAACTTGCAATCCCATAAATCATGGTAAAGAATTTATGTGGGAATAAGGTGGGCAACCTTAAAATCCGCAGGTGACAATGCATTATCATAGAGCTCTACATACAAACTTAAGTCTTATGATTGTAAATGCCTAGGTAAATCTTAGCTTTTACTGCACTCTATCGATAAGCGAAGAGAGCTGAGAAAATCCTCATGAGAATACGCAAGATAGTGCCAAAACTCTCTCCCGACAAAGCTTAGCTTGAATCCTTTCTCGCAAAGGTGACAGGAATCTGTTCAAGTGCTTGCAATGATTCCAATCAATTCGACCACCGCTGCAAGTAGCCAGCCCACTGCAATCTACCAAGCATCCACAAGTGGTAGACCAGATCAGTAGTACCGATGCTCCTTTGCTTTTGCCTTCCAATGTGAGAGGTGGGGGGATGTTTCTTTCTTAGGGAAGTGGATCGCTGGGACAAGAAAGACAATATCATGTACAGGCCTGATTGGGAAGCCTTCCACATGGCTATGTATACTTGTTTTTAAGAGACTTTGACTAGGTAAATGCTGAGGTAAATTGGTCCAATTACCTCCCATACTTAAAAGCACTCTAACTCTTTCCAACTCTGAATCTGGGACGTGATGACGGCACTCTAACTCTATCCAGCTAAGAAGGGAAGTGATACTACTACTCATTTGCTTTCGCCTTCCAATGTGATAAGTTAGAAGGGAAGTGGTACTATGGATGAGAAGCTAAGTATTCAACCATCAGGTATGGAGTTATGTCTATAATGCCTAGGTAAATATTAGAGTCAATCTTCTCTTTGGGACCACTTTTTATTTCTTTCCTTGGTATGATTCTATCAAGAAAGTAATGAAGTACTCGAATGGGAAGGTAGGTGCTCGATGCACGGCCCAACCGCCTCTTGTGATGCCTCTTTTGAAACTCATTAGATAGTACTATGAGTGCTTGAGAAACCAATTGACTCATATCATTGACTTTCAACTTGGTGTGCACTCTCTCTATTCATCAGTTGGGGAAACCACCCACTTTAGTTGATTTTATTTGGTGTAGAATCTTAGAACTGCTCCCTCTCATAGCGAGTTTCATTCAGTATCGAAGTGATTAGAAACCCTCCCTTTCTAGATAGAGACAAGGGGGGGGACTAGCCTCCAAGTTATTGCACACATGTTTGAGCAATGAACTTGGGATCATCATAGATAGGAAACTGGGATAAACAGATGGGAGAACGAAACTCCCATGTCAGAGGTTTTAAATATACTACACCTTACATTATGATATATGCCTACTGTAAAATAGCTTATTGGTAGGTGAGCGTAACACGACTAGTCAAAATATTGCCTCAGGTTTAAAAATGGAAGAGGATACGAATAATATAAGAAGGGGCCGAACTATGTGATATTCAAGTCAAGGCCTTCATAGTGATAGTACTAGCTGGAGAGAGGGGCATAGTACTTATCTTGACTATGTGCCTTCTGGCATTTTATTCTCCCTACCAAATGAGGTGTGTTTTAATTCCCCGACCGCACCAAAACAAATGAGAGGGTGGACTCAAGTGGGAAATGGCCCTTACCCATCAGAGGGAAGTGTCAAATGCTTGTGGAGTGATGAATGAGACTTCACTGGTTTTGACTAACTGTCAATTCAAGCAGTTCCAGCAGTGTCAATCCCCAATAGTCACTTTATGGCAAACTTGATGTATGTCATCTATCATCCCTCTATGGTCTATCAACACCATAAGAACCTACACTATTGTAAACATCGGATCTATCGGAACCTCAGTATAGTCAAATCTTGGGCTCGACTCGAGCGCCATTCTAGTGCCTTGATTAAGAGGAGGCCTTAGGGACTCAATTCTAGTTTAACATATTATTCGCTTCCTACCCCACGGGCACACACTGATTCACTGCCTTTTATGATTGGGGATATTATCTTTCGACGTTGCCCTTTATCTCCCTCCTCTCTCCCGAGTGATAAAGAGCTCAGATTTCTCCCCTTTATAACGATGACCTTCAGGGCCAGAATGGCCTTGGCCTTACGGTAACCAAGTGATAATGACTGCCCGCCCCAAACGACAAGCTTCGCATGAGAATGACTGTAGATCGTTGAAACCCTAACAGAAGTTCACTTTCACATTAATTCAATTTGGTGAGAAAAGATAAATCATCCCATTCACTTCAATAGACACACATGGTTTAGTAGTCAGTTGGAGTAACTTCATCACTTTCGTGTACCCTGACGAAATTGGATAAAAATAGATTGGGAAACTGATTCCATTTCTTCTAGTCATAAATTCTAGCAGTAATAATGTCGCTTTAGCATACAATGCTTTATTAGAATAGTAATGATGCATTCATGTAGCAGGACCAGGTCCGGGTGGTTAAGAATCATACATTTATCCTGTTGACCAAGGAATAGAAAAGAGAGAATGTACACATCTAAACAAGTCCAAGAGATAAATGAAGATCCAACAAGAACCAAAGGATGGATTGCGAGGAGCGCAGTTGGCCTAGGGTGTCCCCGCCTAATAGATACCTAAGGCATCCCCACCTAAGAGATTGAGTCTTTGAATCTCCATTAGCGAAGATAATATCTGAGCAAATTACAGTGGTAGCATCCTCAGCTAATTCTTGTTTTGCTCAAGGTTGCTTTGAGATTTAGTTTCAATTCCAGATACCATTTAAGTTCCATCACCATACGCAGATTCAGAACCAGTTTCATATCCACTCCCAGAAACAATTGACCAAATTTAAGTAGCATCACCCAAGATCAGCACCAGCTTACCGAGTTTTTCCATAACTAGCACCTTACCAAGCACCCCTTATGGTTTTAGAGCCAAAAGAATCCCTTCCAGTATCCTTTCAATAGTGGAAGCAGAGGTGATAGAGTACAAGATGGCAGCATAGCTAGGATCTGTAAATGATCCTGTAGAAGTAGATCCTATAGTTTTATATCTAGATGTTGAAGATCTTCTAGATCCTGCACCAATTCCATACTTTGTTGACCGAGAAACAAAGGTATCAGAGGTGGAGGCAAGGGAATTAGTCTCAGTTGGAGATAGACTATGATAAGTCAGGTGTTACCTGCTGGCCGATAAAGCACGTGAGGTGGAAACAACTAGTCGAAAGGCTACCACAAGAAAGGCTTTAGTTCTAGTAGTGGAGTCCCTAACGAATATTGTTTCAACAGTTCTAGATTGAGATCCCCCTTAGAAACTCTAGAATGGTCAATTAACATAAATAGGAACTTTAATTGGAACCAGTTGTTTACCCCATTACTTACCTTTATTCAGTTTATTCAGTTGATCCAACTTCTGCTTATTAATTATAGTTCAGTTGGGCAGCCTTGAGCAATATGAAAGAATTATGTGGAACTCCATATAATTATTATGCATGCTTCCGTCAATAGGTTTAGTTTACTGGCTAGCTTTATTGCTTTGGCCAAAGGAATTATGTTATATCTGTTGCGGTTATCCTGGTGTTTCTTTAGGGCTGGTGGGTAATGATCTGCTGAATAATGTCTACACTGCAATAATTATTATCCCAAGGATGATCTCCCTTAGTGAATCTCCTTTGCTGGGGGTCATAGACCTATGAATATGCATCGACAGTGTGAAGGCAGTGTTAATATGCTTACTGGGGCTAAAGACTAATGAATAGAGACCTACCCTATGGAGTAGGCTGCTGGTTTGTTGGGGGTATAGACCTATAAATATGCATCATTGATATTCTTATGGGAGGGGTTCAAGAGCGATGAGATAGGGGTTCATTTTGAATATGCATCATTGATCTGCTTATGGGAGGGGTTAAGAGGATAGGGGAATGAGATAGGGGAATAATGAGATAGGAGAATAAAGACAATAAAGATAGAGGCTTTGAATAGGGGATGTTTGCGGCACACCTGTGTGATGTGCTTACTAGAAATAGCAGTTCAATTAATAGCTCGGATTAGTAGCTTAGTGACCTTATAGCTGGGATTCATGTTACCTTATAGCTTCGATTATCTATGATTAGGACAGTTACCTTATAGAGTTTGGCACTGGGGGTTCAAGAGAAGGGGTTCATAATCCTATTAGAGTAAGGCAGTGCTTTCCTAGGCGAGAATTGATAGAGTGATATTGGAATGAATATAGTAGTAATCTCACTCACAGGCATAGAAGTGTCCCTTAGACTGAAGAACCTCCGCTCGTATGCTTTGTGATTGGCTATTCTTTCTAAAGAGAAAGACCAGATGTGGGTCCCAGATGATGGATTCTTCTTAATATATCTGTAAATGTCATTGTTTGATGAGGCAGTGTTGTGTAACCCCGTTGGTTGATGCCCCTACGCTGCCATGAATTAGGCTTTTTTGCCCACATGAATTCATTGTGCTTTCTTTCATGATGTCTAATCTTGACCTCAGAATGTCTAAGCCAATAAAGTATTTCACCATGGCTAAGTGTATCTTAGTGAATCTGTATGCTTTTCAGCCACTACTGGTTCATGAGGCAAGGGAACATAGGGGTAAAAGATAAAGGGGTTGAAGAGCGGTGAAATAGGGGAAAAACCAAAGGGGTTGAAGAGTAGTGACATAGGGGAAAAACCCAAGGGTTTATCCTCTACGCAGGAATCTCTGTCCCTCTCGGCAGGATTCTTAGTGAATCTGCATGCTTTTCAGCCACTACTGGTTCATGAGGCAACAGAACATAGGGGTAAAAGATAAAGGGGTTGAAGAGCGGTGGCATAGGGGAAAAACCCAAGGGGTTGAAGAGCAGTGACATAGGGGAAAAACCCAAGGGTTTATCCTCTGGGCAGGAATCTCTATCCCTCTCGGTAGGATTCTATACCTTAATCTTAGGTAAGAAGGCTAATCTACGTTACACCCCAACACAGGAATTAGCCCCTGATAGAAGGACTCTCTCTCTCACCCTCTCTGCAAGCTAATCTCCCTCTCTGAGTTCCCTTATTAGAGTAAGGCACCTATTAGAGTACGTGAGTGGTAGGGAGGTTAATAATGTTTCTCTCCTTGGGTATATTTATCTAATAAGTAGTTAAACTATACCAATTAATAGAAGCTCTTCACTTAAGGTGTTTCCTCAATGAGCCATTCTAATTGAGCATTAGGATCAACCTTAGGATCTGTTGGTGTTGCTATTGTTCCATCTATGTAATGTGTGAGTCCTTTTTCCATTAGTTTTCTCCATGCTTTAATTTTCCAAGATGCATAGTTATGTGAAGTTGAAGGTGGAAATTCATGAGGACTCATAGCAACAAAAATGAAAGAGCACAAATAAAGAGAGGCACAATCACATAAGACACCCCCCCAAATTCACTCAATCAAAGACCCCCCCCCCCCAAAAAAAAAAATGATGAAATTTGACACTTTATACTTAGTGTGTGTACAATGGGCCACTTGCAAAAATGGCAAAGTGGACTTTTGATTTCAGCTTTACAACTGCCTCAAAGAGGCCAAAGGAGACTCAAACTGATAATGCAAGAGATCTAAACTAAGATCCAAGAAAATTACAAGTACCAATTAGGCCAAAAAGGACCAATATCTGAAAGTACAATATCCACTCAAAATTTTTGCAAACTGATGACAAATTATGAAAGTAGACAAAAAAATATGCACTAAAAAAATGACACCTTAAAAGGATGTCATATGAGCCCAAATGAAGCCTTTGAAGTTGCAAAATTGAGGATTGGATAGGTACTGCTTAGAGAATCTTAAAAACCTGTTCACCAAAATCAGAAAATAGCCATACCATTGCCGTGAGCACAAAAATTAGCCCCAAAAAAAAATTTTGCACCCAAAAAGGAGCAAGTTATGGGCCTGCAAAGTTGACCTAAAAAATCAAACTACTCAACGGAGAGGGGTCTAAATTTTTTTAAAAGGTGCTGACACAGGCTAACGCTAGCAATTCACTGTGTTAAATTTGACAGTCGTATGACAATCAAAACGGTCGTCGCACCCTTCTCCCTAGTTGTACGGATATGCTGACATGGAATTGATGTGGCAAATGACTATATTGCTGATGTGGAAGATGACTATACTGCTGACGTGGCGACCAATTGGGTAGGTGAATTGTCACAATGTCTTACCCACAGGCTAGTGGCCACCTACCACGTGGTGGATGTGGGTCCTGCCGAAGGGAGGTAATGAGCACATGGCAGGTTGGCGGGAGGTCATCGATGGCTGGTCAGTGGCTGGAGCCGGTGGTGGTGATGGTGTTGACAGAGGTGGTCAGGCGGAAGGTTGCTGACGGCGATGGTAGGGCAGAAAGGGTTGCGGGGGGCCGGCGAACTAAGGGGTCGGCGGGCGGCAGTGTGTCACCGGTAGCTAGTTGCGTCACGACAAGGTTTGGCGGCGATTGGTCGGCCAAAAGTCGTTGCAACCAAGGTTTGGCAGTGTGTCATCAATGGGGTTGTGTGTGTCGTTGTCCGAGGTCACTGCACGGGCCGCCATCAAAAGATGTTGTACAGGGTCGGGCTAGAAGGACGCTAGAACCTACAATTGCAGGTTGTACAGTGTGGTGGGTCCCTGTAGATTGTGCAGGGTACGCAGGGTGGGGTTAAAGTACCTCCCCGTATAATATTTTTTCAAAAAAAACTTTTTACCTTTTCCTTTTTTTCTTTTTAAAAGAAAATTTTGCAAATTTTTTTTTCGAAAAAAATAATTTTTTTTTTTTAAATCCATACCGTGCTACCCAAATTGGGTAAAAAATTCTTCCAACACCCAAAATTTGACTTTCACCAAAATAGGATGAGTTTATACTTCATTTTTATGGAAACAGCCTCCCAGACACAATGGTGAGGTCGAAAATGCTCTAGGATGCCTCTAAAATGTGCAATACCTCATATCCAAAATTAGAAGCCTTCCAAGATGTCTCCCAAAACCAATCAATGAAGTCCCAATGACTTTGATACCATGTGATATTTTGCCACGATCAAGGGCACAATGAAAATAACACAAAATAGAGACAATAGTTTGACAAGAACAAATTGTATTCTCATCAATATACAAATGATCAACTGGATTAACTAATACAATGAATATGGGTCTGCTTATATAGGAAAGGCCAAATGGATATGTGAGCACACAATCATGACATGTGGCTCAATGAGAAACAAGAGTAGGTAAGAAAAAGTAGGGGTAGGTAGGAGAAATAATATAATATTCCACAAGAGGTGGATCACCCACCAAATGTGGAATGTAATGGAAAGATAAGACCACAAAAGGTAGAATTTCTCCTACAAGCTTCATCCCTATGTGCACACTTCCCTAAGTGTCTCATATCCAAACTATGATGAGATGCATTATCCTAAGTTAACTTAAGTAAAGTGTAATTATATCCTATAAGAATAAATAATTACACCAACAGTTCCCCTGGTGCTGGTGGGGAAGGCTCAAGTAAACACCCTAAGGGTAAATCTCGAAAAGCCACTTTGAAGGTTTATGATAGCTCTGATGACCAGGATTCCATGGACCAAACACAAAATGTTGAGGTGTCATCTTCCTCTCATGGCTCGGAGCATAATTCTCAGGATATAGCAGATTTTTTCCTTCAATATTTTCATCCTAAACACGAGAAACCATTTGATGTGCTTAATGTCGTCAAAAACTTCTCTTTGGAGGTTTTCCTTCATTTCAAATGGGTATTCTATGAAATCAAAAACATCAATCTTAAGCAATGACACTTATCTTCCAAGATGGAAGTAATGCATGCTAATGCTAAAGATTTGTTGCATAGTACTGTGAGAGCTCACCTTGTAGATGCTGCTAAAGAGATGGTTGAGGGTACTTCGACTGGTGTTTTGTGGACTAAAAGTGAAAAAAAGGTGATGAAAAATTGTTTGGCCAAGAATATGGAATCTACTCATCGTGTTAAGGATATATTTGACAAAAAATTTGTGGATCTAGAGGCCAATTTGCAAAGTGTGAGACTACCCTCAAGGGAATTATGCAAACTAGTCAAAACATTGTGAAGGCATCTGCAGACACTATGTCTACCATGGTCAACAAGCTAGAGAAACCTCACATGGACAGTGTTGTTGTGGACATGGATAAGGAGATGGTTGTTGGTGTTGATGATTTGGGTCCTCCAGGAAAGCGCACTCATGCCGATATGAAGAAGAAAGTCATTGAGCTACCTTAGGATATTATGGACTTGAAGAATGTTTCCAAGAAGATGCACCAACTTAGTGTTGACGTTGAGGAGAACCTTAAAAATATCGGTTAATATTTTCTGTTGTTGGTTTTGTGTTGTAATTTTGCTGACCTTTTGTTGTTTTTGTGGGCTGAGCGGTCTTTTGTTTGTCTTTTGTTGTCTCTCAATCCTATTGGGTTTTGGGTCCCTTCAAAACCTATTTTTTTGGTAATAAAAAACAATCTCCACATATGTTGACATCAATGACAACATATCAATGATAACATATCAGCAAATATCTAACAATCTCTACTTTGGCATTGATGGCAACATATGAATGTGAAAAACAATCAATGCAAAGGAAGAAATTAACTCATAGCAATCTCCCTCAAAATCACAAGGATCGACTCCCCCTTTGACAAACATCTTAAATCTCAAAATGCTTCAGGTTTTTTCGAATGCTTCTCTCCCCCTTTGACATCAATGACAAAGGCTCAATAATCAAGCTTCTCTCCCAAAAATATGAACATCTGAACAACCAAAACTGACACTGACTACTCCCCCTAAGTAGCAACAACACTCATCAAACTAGAGTATAAAATACCTTTGTGAAGCTCATCAGACTGATGCAAATCCATGCACCTTAGTTCTCATCAAGAGGGGCAATTACCCCTAACTTCTCTCTAAAATACTCAAAAGTATCTTTAGGAAAAGGCTTATTAAAGATATCTACAATTTGTTCCTTTGTAGATACATACTTTAATCTGACTTCTTTCTCATTCACCTTCTCTCTCAAGAAATGAAACTTGATTGATATATGCTTTGTCTTGGAATGCAACATCGGATTCTTTGAATTATTGATAGCACTTGAGTTGTCACAATATATAGCAATAGGATCATCATAAATAACTCCTATATCCTTCAGCATTGGTTTCATCCAAATTACCCGAGTACAATTGCTAGCAGCAACAATGTATTCAGCTTTTGTAGTAGATAAAGAAATAGCATTATGCTTCTTACTTGCCCAAGAAACCAACTTCTTTCCCAAAAATAATGTACCACTTGTAGTGTTCTTTCAGTCATCAACATCACCTGCCCAATCAACATCTGTAAAAGCAATCAAAGTAAAGTCATCGTTCTTAGAATACCACAAACCAAAATCAACTGTTCCTTTCAAATATCTAAATATCCTTTTTATAACAGTAACATGTGATTCCTTTGGATTAGCTTGAAATATAGCAACATTACATACACCATTCGTTATATCAAGTCTAGTTCGAGTCAAATACAACAAACCACCAATCATAGATCTATATATGGTCTCATTAGCTTTCAGAGAGTCATCATCTTTTGTCAGATTACATCCAGTCACCATAGGTGTACCAACAAGTTTAGAATCCTCAAAACCGAATTTCTTTAGTAGTTCCTTCACATACTTAGACTAAGATATGAAAATACCTTTATCCAACCGAGTAATTTGCAATCCCAGAAAGAATTTCATCTCACCAATCATAGACATTTCAAATTCATTATGCATCTCTTTAGCAAATTTCTTACATAGACAATCATTTCCTCCAAAGATAGTGTCATCAACAAAAACTTCAACAATCAAAATATTATTCTCATCAATCTTGAAATAAAGATTACTATCAACAGTACCTTTATTGAATCCAAGCTTCATCAAATAGTTATCCAATCTAGCATACCATGCTCTAGGGGCTTGCTTAAATCCATACAATGCTTTCTTCAATCGACAAACCATGTTCTTTTCATCTGTCAGCTGAAATCCATTTGGTTGCTCAATGTAGACTTCTTCTTCCAATTATCCATTAAGAAAGACTGATTTGACATCCATTTAATAAACCTTGAAATCTTTGTGAGCAGCATAGGAAAGAAATAATCTACTAGTTTCAATTCTAGCCGCTGGAGCAAAAGTCTCTTCATAGTCAATTCCTTCCATCTGTGAGTAACTTTTACAAACAAGTCTAGCTTTATTTCGGACAACTTCACCCTATTCATTAAACTTATTCCGGAATACCCATTTAGTTCCAATTACATTTTTATTCTTAGATCTAGGAATAAGAATCCATGTATTTTTTTTCTCAATCTGATTCAATTCTTCTTCCATAGCTTTAATCCAATTTTTATCTTTGCAAGCTTCATCAACATTCTTAGGCTCAATCTTAGAAATCAAACAAATTTCTTTAGTAAGTCTTCTTCTAGTCATCACATCTTTATTCTTATCACCAATAATATAATTCTAAGATTGATTCAGCCTTACATACCTGGGAGTTTTAAGATTTTCTTGAATTTCAGGTTCTTGAACTATTTCTTCTGCATTAACATCTGCAATTTCTCCTTGATTCTCTGTCTTTTCTAGATCAACTTGAACTTGATTCTGCATTGGCTTCCCTTTATTTGAACTACCATCTTGATCATCAGAATCATATCTACAAGATCTAATCTGTCTTATATTACCTTCATCAACCTTCACATTAGCACTTTCAACCATTTTTCTTAATCTTTTATTATAACATCGATAGGCCTTACTTTTAGTAGAATAACCAAGATAGATTCCTTCACCACATTTAGCATCAAACTTTCCAAGATCTTCATCTCTTTTGATATAGCATTTACTACCAAAAATTTTGAAACATCTAATAGTAGGAGCATGAACAAACCATAACTCATAAGGAGGCTTACCAGTATCACCTTTGACATTTACTCGATTAAGAGTGTATACATCAGTACTCACAACTTCTCTCCAAAATATATGTGGAACATTTCCTTCAATCATCATGGTCCTAGTAGCTTCTTGAAGTATTCTATTCTCCCTCTCCACAACACCATTCTATTGTGGTGTCCTAGGAGTAGATAATTGTCTCTTAACTCCATTCTCTTCATAGTATGCATTAAACTCACCAGAAGTAAATTATCCACCTCTATCAGGTCTCAGACACTTCAACTTCATTCTAGTCTCAGTTTCAACTCTAGCTTTGAAAATTTGGAACTTCTCCAATGCTTCAGGCTTCTCCCTCAAGAAAGTAACCCACACCATTCTTGAATAGTCATCAATCAACAACATGAAATACCTATCACCCTGTAAGCTTCTCACTCTAGAGGGACCACACAGATTAATATTCACAAGATCCAAGAATCCATTAGAATTATATTGTTTTCTCTTATAAGTAACTCTTGTTTGCTTCCCTAATTGACATTCCTTACATATTGGATTAGAAGGCTTTATTAACTTTGGTAGATCTCTTACTGCCTGAGTATAACTTATCTTAACATTGCAATCAAAGTTTACATGACACATCATTTTATTACATAGCCAACTTTCATCAATCTAAGCAATCAAACTACTTTTACCACCATCATTCAAGTGAAATATATTACCTTTAGTATTTGTACCTGATGCAAACTCAGTTCTGGAGCTACTCAAGATATCACATTTTCTATTCTTGAATTGTAAGTTATATCCCTTATCAACCATCTGACCAACGCTCAAAAGCTTATGCTTTAAACCTTCAACATACAACACATCACCAATATTATGCTTACCATCAAGAGAAATAGAACCTCTAAAACAAATTACATAAGCTTTGTTATCTCCAAATCTTACTATACCACCATCATACCTTTCCAAGTTCACAAATTTACTCTTATTAGTTTTCATATGATGAGAGGAACCACTGTCAATTACCCATTCATCTTTCTCCTCAACTTTAGCAGCTAAATATTTCTATTCATTAGTGAAACTTGTAGAATCTGTAGTTACATGACCATCTTCCTTGATAGCAATGAACACAAATTCATCTCTTGAATTACCCTTGTCCAATTCATCATTTGTCACACCTTCATTAGTAGCATAATAACACTTATTTTGATATTTAGGCTTATATGGCTTAAATGTCTTCTTACAATTTCTATCTCTTTCCAAACACCTTGATGCAAAATGTCCTATCTTATTACAGGAAAAACATTTGAGAGGTAACTGCCCTTCATACTTACCAAAACCTTTAGGCAATCTTCTGGAAATAAGTGCTCCAAGCTCCTCAATCTTTTTTCTTCATTTTCCATCTCTTTCTTCTCTTTCCCATATCTAGATACTCTTGTAGAACTTTCTCTTGGATCATATCTTTGATTCTCGGAAATAGTAGCTTTGAATGTAGATTCAATCTTAGGAAGAGGGTCTCCAAAATCACTCAGCTCAAAAGCAACAAGCTTGCCAACTAACACATCTCTTGTCACATTTGTCACAGTCTGAATCTCATCGATAGCAACAGCTTTATGCTTGTAAGCAGGAAGCAAGGATCTCAACACTTTAGCAACAATCAGAGGCTCTTCAAAGACTCCACCAACACATATGATTCTGCACACAAGATCATTCACTTTCTACATAAAAGATGTAATATTCTCATCTTCACCCATATTTAGGCTATCATACTTTCCTTTCAAACTCGGAAACTTAGCAACTTTCACATGACTATCACCTTCATGCAAGGTCTCCAACTTTACCCAAATCTCATGAGCAGTTTCAAGATCCATCACATTAGTCATTTTGGAATCCGACAAGGTACTCAGCAATGCTTCCTTGGATCTAATATTGTATTCTGCTTCCTTCAGCTCATCTGGAGTAGAAGGACCATCTCTTCTAAATGATCTTCCTAGACATTCTTAGTGATCTTCCAATACTCTTCTCCAATGCATCTCAAATGTACTTGCATCCGACTCTTCTAGAGAGTGTAGTTCGTTCCATCAATATCAGGCTATCTTTCTTGAAAGAAAAGGTTGCCATCCTGGATCTCCTCAAGAAATCAAGCTTCTTCCAGAGGATCTAGCTCTGATATGAATTGTTGGCAGCAATGCAACAAATTAAGAGTGGGGGGGTGGGGGGGTGAATTAGTTTGCACCAAAACTTCAACAACTTAAACCACAAAACAGATCTGATAATTAACAATTAAAGCATGAAACAACACCACAGATCAATAACACACATAACACCAATATTTTTGATGTGGAAAACTTAGTTAAGGAAAAAACCACGGTGGGATCCTACCCACAATGAGATAATACCTTGTTAGGAGTAAATGTGAATATTACAATGGGAATACACATGCATTTAGGCACACTGTCTAGAGCTCACTACTCAAAATAAGAAACAAAGAAAGGATACAACCTTAAGGGAAGGCTCACTGCCTTATAGGAAGTCTCACTTACAAAAGAATTCAGACTACAATCCGGATCATATGAACTGTAAAAATAGCATCTCCATATGTTTGAGTACAGTTTCAGTTAAGCACACAATCTTCTCTGCAACACTTCTCTTGCCCTTCACACTTCTGAAAGATCAAATCACTTGTTCGCACATCCAACTCGATCATTCACTCACATATACAATGCAGACACTTGTAGACATATATCTTACATGATTATTACATATATTTATACAAACCCTTCAACCTATATTTCAAGGTCGACTAAACCCTTAATACAAATTATAAAATAATATCCTCACAGGCTACAACAATACATGTAGACCAAAACAATGTCATCTAAGACATAGTTTGGATCCAAATCAATACGCAAACATGCAACACCTCCAACAATTATGCTTCAATCATCCACAACATGCTACAACCACCAAGAATATCACATAACATGAAGAACATCACCAAACAAGGAAAATCTTCAATAATGCGCACAATAATCAATGTGGACAACCAATACACATAAAACACGATCAAAAGACATTCACAAGCAATGCGAATTGCATCACAATAACTGCAACAACTCGGATCATCATAATCATTATCATCTCTCTACCAGAGCTCAAGAACATCAACATATCTGACTGTCAAACTAAAAGATTTGCTTGTGGATATCCAGATCATGAACCAAGCTAATTGAGGAGACACATCAACATCCAGAACACATTCCACACATCCGCAATCAAAGATATAGCAATTCCGGAGCAATATGGAGAACTAACCACAATAGCAGATAACATAAACAACTACATAACATCCTCAATGTCGGATCTCATTATTTAATCAAACCATCATGCGGATCTATGCAAATGGGAATGAATAATCTACAGACAATATACCAGAAACCTTTTAAATCACATCAACTCATATGCAATACAAAGGCTAAACCAACTCATCCAATAAAACTGCAACACAAAAAACTTTCCAATAATCTCTTCGTCAACAATCTCCACACATGTCACACATGTTGACATCAATGACAACATATTAGCCAATATCCAATGAGTTTAAGTTCAAAACACTATGCAAAGGAAAAAGAATAGTGATGATCGGGTTTGAAGACTCGAGCAACATCACAAATGTGGCATTGTTTGGGCCTCCAAACTCGAACATCACCAATTAATAATCATACAAACTATGAAAAAAATAATGAAAATAAGGTGGGTGCTTGGGTTGGTAAGCTCGATCACCACTGAAATTCGATGGGGTTCATGTTTGCCAACATGAACACTCACCAAATGGATAATGCCATGAAAGAATAGGGTTTCAAAGACATACCTAGTATCTAGGGAAGAAATTCATGAAATCCAAAATGGAGTTCTCTCTCCCACGAACTTAGCTTAGATAGGAATGAAAAATCAAAGCCAAAAACATAGAGAAAATGAATTTAAAACAAAGAGAAAGACTCCTAATCAAATTATAAAAGGGGACAATTAATAACTCGAATTGTCATTAATAGATGCAAATTGGGTTTGTAAACCTAATTTGCACTTGAGAAAGTGCATTTCGGGTTTACAAACCTGATTTGCACTTTGGTGCAAAAGGAACTTATATAGGTGCAAATTAGGCCTGTAAACCCGATTCGCACATTGAATTCAAAAATTGGTGTAAATCAAGTTTATAGGCCTAATTTGCATCTTGAACTCACAGTTGGACAAAAACCAATGATTGACCTCACTTGAGGTGACAAAGTCACCTCAAAAATTGTGTATAAAGCTAGAAAACCACAAATAGGTCTAAGTTCGTGGGGGTTACCCCAATTTTACTAAAAGTTAAAAATTGGAGATAACACTTATATAGGTTCAAGCTCACACAAATGCAACCAAGTGATAAGATAAAACCATGAAACACAAAATGATTTACCCATCATTTGATATTGGGTACTAAGTTTTCAATTTATTAATACTTCCCCAAATATTAAATATTTGTCCTATCGCCCACACATATAATAATAACGAAATATTACAATACAACCTACGAGTCGTCTCAAATAATTACCTAGTGGGGCTAACCACATCTCCTAGATGTATCACAACTAAATAATTATTATGTTGAGAGGAGTGTTATATAATCACAACATAGATGGATTGAGTTCATGTACATTAAAATAAAGCTACAAAAATTATGTGCAACAAGAAGTGAAGTAGTTACAAAGGAACAACCATTTTTTATAATGCATTTCCACCAATCATTATTAATATATTTGTATTCAAGCTTGCTTGCAATTCTTTTCATTTATACTTTTATGGATATTTCTTTTATGTTCCAATACTCCTATTTCAGCATAGCTAGGAAGAAAATTAATATTAGTTCATGGGATTTGCTTTTCCTTTTGAATCAATAGTTGCAGTGTGGTGGACATCCAAATAGTGAGTGACCATGCTCCTCATCTATTCCAAAATGTGTAGCGGATAATTATTTTCTCCACTAGAAAATTGTTGGGCCTAGACTTGAATCACTTCAACCCTCACACCTCCTATTCATGCCCTCTATATGTATCCACAATGTGGTCCTAAATCCAAATAATGATAGAATTATTAAGTAATAGAGAGATGGGTCATAGAATGATAGAACAATTGATTAATAAAAAGATAGATAAATGGATAGAATGGTAGATAGATTGACAAAATTATAGAGTTATAGATAGATATCTATTGTACAATAATTTGACAATACATGGATAGAAAGATAGGGATGGATATATGCATACACCAATAGACTAATATAATAATAGACATATGGATGTAGACACTCATAACATGATAGAATGATTTTAGTGTTATGGCCTTCATAACATATGACCCTTTTTTTGAGATTTAGGACCTTTGCCTTCTTTTTTTATTTGTAACCTTCACTCATCTTTTATATCTCTAGTCCAAGGGAAGGAAATTTTAGTTGTTTTTGTCACATTGTTCAATCCTAAGACAATGTCATCTTTTATTTCTATTTTTGATTAAAAGTTCTTTGTTTATGTTTTGAACTGATCAAATGTCTTACTATTTGTGAGATAATAATTTTAAACGTACTATTTTAAGCTTTGAGTCAATTTACCTACTATTTTTTGAGGATTTTTTTAAGGAATTTGCATCATTTTGTTTAATCAAGCCACCACGTTCTTCTTTGGTTCTCTTATACATGCTCATCTTACAAAATGGTTTCAATCACCTTGGACCATTCCAAGGATGGTTGAGTTGCCAATATCCCAAATCTTTGTTTGATTCCTCATCTTTCATAAGTAGCATTAACATTCCAAACCTTTTAACCCTTTAAATATTTTTTCTTTTTAAGTTGATATTTGGTTTGAATTTTACACATTGGATTTGGTTGCCTACATTATTCTCATTGTTTTCTTTTATGGAGTCACTTTTTTGGGTGTATGTGTTATTCCCATTTGAGTCCAATTAATGTATTTCACACCTTGTTTTCATGCATGTCATACTATTAGAAAGGAAGTGTGTCCATGTGATCAAGTTGGCTTGCTATAGTGGAGCTATATTTTGTGGTTTGCATGCACATGCTCATCATCTTGAAAGTTAAGACACGTGATCACAATTTAATGTATAGGGGTATTGCAAGGGCACAAGGGTAGGTGTTAAGGTTTGGTTTTCAATTTAAATGATCATTTTATTATGTAGATTCATAAAAACTTCTTTTGCCAATATAGTCATCATTTTCTTATAATTTCACTCTAGAATTATATTGAATGCCTACGTCTTTCAAATATCTTGGTAGTTAGAATTTAATTCATTACATAAAGGTCTAGTTATTCCTTTCCTTTGTTTATAGGTAAAATTAACTTTACTTTTTAAACATCATTATCCCTTAATTTGGAGTTTCAAACTTAAGAGATCACATACAAAAATATATTTAAAGTTCGAAATCTCCCATATCATATTGAATTGGATTGTTGATTTATGGCATTCTAGTGATACGGATTTGGCCTCTAAATTATATCGGAGGATTAGATTTAATCATCAAAATGTTTTGTTGGCCATCAAAGTCTAATTAGTATATTTGCTTGTGAAATTTAATTACGATAATTTAAACTCTAAAATTTAAAATCATGTATGCATAAAATGAAGTGCATATATTTTAAATAATGATTAAAATATATTTTAAAGTTAATACATAGTATAAATATCTTAAATACATCTACCTAAAAAAATGTCACGAGATACCAATTTGAAGTTATTTTATTTGCTTGAAAGTTATTTTATTTTACTATGAAAATATTTTATTTTTTAGTAAACGAAGATAAAATTTATGTGCTATAAATTTAAGAAATATTATATTTATTACCAAATATTAATATTTTGATGCTTAAATTACTTTCAAATTTAAAATAAAAGATAAAAATTTGTGTTCACACTCAAATCATTACACCCAATTTCGTATTTAAGATACACGTTTAAATTGAAATGTATTTAATTTTAATTTATTTTAAATAATTTAATTATCAATTTTTTTATAATATTATATTGTATTACATGTTTGGACTTTGACGTACAAAAAAATGAATTGGGTTTAAGAGTGCAAACAACAAAAGCATTTCAAAATCTAAGCTCCATTTGATGTGGACGTTGCTGTCGAAATGTAAATATATGAAGGTTAAGACACGTGTATAGCTTAGCTTGTCTCTTATCACTAAGGAATTCAATTTTTGTTTTCTTCGATTGCATCTAGATACTATCAAACGCTTTCACAAAAGTTCTCCAAACTTATCATTTGAGCTAAGAATAGGGTAAAAAAATTAGTGTTCATGATTATTTTTTCTAAACTTACATCAAATATTAAGCCACTTGATAATGGTGAGTTTGAGGAATGATGGTATAGTTATTAATTTAGATTATTAAGTACTTTTAATTTATATTTTATAATAAATTTTGGAATAGAAAATGATGATGATATTTAGGATAATTTCAGTAATAATGAATCTTTTCAATCAAAATAGGAAAAAAAATTAGCTACTTGACATTTTTATAGAAAGGAATTGATCAACAATTTGACAACACTTCAAGGCAACTGATTGACATTGCATCTCTAATTATTGTGAAACAGCCATTATTACGTCAAGAGGCGTATTAAACTCACCGAATATATTGAAAAACTTTCGTCAATAAAAACTCCTTGTGATTAATTTTGACGCTTGTCCATGTAATATTATAGCCACTCTTGCAGGAACATTCTATTTAATGTGATATATAATGATTTTGTATTTTCAAGACAAAGTATAAATCTGTTTTTTTATCATTCCATTGATTTTTGGAATAGAAAATGATGATGATATTTAGGATAATTTTAGTAATAATGAATCTTTTTCAATCAAAATAGGAAAACAAAAATAGCTATATGACATTTTTATAGAAAGGAATTGGTCAACAATTTGACAACACTTCAAGGCAACTGATTGACATTGCATCTCTAATTATTGTGAAACAACCATTATTACGTCAAGAGGTGTATTACACTCACATAATGGATTGAAAAAATTTCGTCAAAAAAAACCCCTATGATTAAATTTGGCGCTCGTCCATGTAATATTATAGCCACTCTTGCAGGCAACATTCTATTTAATGTGATATGTAATGTTTTTCCTATTTTCAAATCAAGGTAAAAATCTGGTTTTTTTTTATCATTCCATTGATTTTTGGAATGTTTTTAGTAGTTTCCATTTTCCATGATGTTTTACATATGTAAGTTAATTGGCAATTTTCCATTAATTTTTGAAATTTTATTTTGTAGTTTCTATTTTGAACCTTGTTTTCACTGCTACTGTTGGCATTATTGTCACTGATGTCAAGGGGTGTCAAATGGTTGCAGAACTACGGGGATAAATCGCGCTATCAAGGGACATCAAAGGTTGCAGAGAAACATGTAGCAGTTTGCATAACACGCAAGTTATGTTGTGTAATTGCACATAACATGTCGTGTTATGTTGCAGGGTTTTCAACCAGATTCATCATCTCCACATGTCAGCCATGTCGGCAACAGTAACTAAGTTCCGAGTTGGGGTTGAGAGCCATGATTTTTGCATGGCTGCAATTGGCTGGTTCACGTGTTTCCGTGGGTCCCACAGTATGTTTGAATGAAGGAAAGAGGTCGCGCAGAATAAAAGGTTCATAGAGGTCGAAGACCCCCCACTATCCCACGACATGTTGTTGAGCCTTGGTTGGCAATGTGGGGCAAGAAAAGTCAAAGGGAAATGTGTTCCCTTGCTATCCCGCACCATGCAAAATATGTGCATGGTGTCCGTGCGAGATAACTCCAAGCTGGGCATAGTGACTCCCGCTATCTTGCGGCTTGTTGAGAATGAAGGTCTCGCGGGGTAACAAAAGATGAAGCAAGAGATGCTTCCCGCCATCCCACGACATGAAGGTCATGTAGAAGGTGACAATGCAAGGTTAAGAGATAAAAAACAGGAATTGGGCTTTCCGTTGTTTCGCATCATCAAAACATAAGGAGCGATAGTCATGCGAGGCAACTTAAGGAGGAGCAAGATATGTATCCCTTTATCCCACAGTGCTAAGGAAGACAAGACAATGGTTGAGCAGGGTAACATGAAGAGAACGGTGAATGGTTCCCGCTATCCCGTACCATTCAAGATGGATGGGCAAAGAATCCCGCTATCCCGCACCCTGTAGTAGGATGGAAAGTGGATCCTACAGGGTAAGTTAAGGAAGAAAGATAATGCATCCCACCATCTCGTAGAGATAGAGTTTAAGGTGATTGTGACCACCAACGATGTTTTAGTTGACATGTCAGTAGCTTGATAGATACAGAGATCAATGTGACGGTCAACCACGTTTTACTAGATGACCTGGATGGCGATTAAGAAGATTTTTTATGTCGTAAATGTCTGTCGATAGGAAAAATTATCTACGTGGTGGTTGACCAAGATTGACCAGACATTTTGGATGTCAAAAACGAAGACATGTGGCTTCCAAGTGGTCAAGAATGAAATTTGATATGTAGAAGTCGGTGCTTGCAGAGATTTTAATGAGGTTGTTGTCGATTTTCTCAGGGCAGGTCGACAAAGGATGAAGAATGCATTAATAGCGACCACATTCCAGGTTGTTTATGGGGCTCGAGGAAGGTCTCCAGATCACTTTGGGCAGAGGAAGATTACTAAACCTAGTAATCTAAGTACAGAGAATGATCTGAAGATAGACATGATGTATTTAATTCAGGCAGCCTATATGAGATCATATTCAAAACAGAGAATAAAATCTCTAGAGTTAACCGACTTGAATAAAATATTCAAGTTTTCAGTAGAAGAAATCTTTGATGATTGAATTAAATAGTAGGTGTTGTTAGCACAAATTTTTGCAAAATTTTATGTGCTATTATGGAGCATTTACTGTTGGTTTGCATGTGCAGGAACCTTATTAGCATGGGAAAAGTTCTCTAAGGATCAGTTGTTTCAGGAGTGTCAAGACCCCGTGGGATAACTGGGATCATTATTATTCATGGTGGATGGCTCATTTTTAAAAACTGCAAAATTTCAATTATCGACATAAGTAGTCTCAATGAAAGAGCATTGGCAAACAAAAGAAGGATTATCGGCATGACATTTACTAATAAATCAGAAGGCAGATTCATTGGAGCACTTACATGATATTCAACATGATGCGCACTCTTAGGAAATTCATACCATTGGGATAGCTTGTTCCGATGAGGCAGGAGGGTGTTTTCTATCGGCTTATCGAGAAAGTGTAAAAATTGTTATACCGATAGCCGATGAGGCTATTGGTGTAACTTGTAACGATGAAAAGGTAGTGCAGATCATGGACTTCTAGCATTAGGAGATTGGAAATAATGAAAAAAATCTATCCCGATACCTGATGACTGAAGGGAACTGAAGACGGGTCCATCAGAGAAAAAGACCGTATCAGGATAGTGTAGAAACAGTTAGGCCAATCCTCGATGACATGGAGAATCAGAACACGAAACCATCAGTGTTTCCTATACCGATAAAGAAGACTTGGAGGTATAAAGCATAAAAGTGCATCGGAGTAACATCGGGACTTCGGGAGGAATAGAAAAAGGCTATCCCGACCCCCGATGAAGATAAAAGCATCTCCGGGGATATCAGTGTGAGTTATACCGACAAAGTAACATAGATTGAAGACTCATCGAGACATCAGGAGGAGGAGTTTTATGCTATGCCGAATCCCAATAAGATTGTTACGGCCGATGGTGAATTGCAAGGAGGTCAGCTCGAGGAGCATAACTGAAGAACATGGAGCTGTGTCAGAAGAGGGAAATCCTTTATCCAACATTGTTTGTGGGATAGGCTCTTTTAACGTTTAAGTCCAAAGTGACTTGCATGATAACTGCTGAAAGACAAAAGGCTTTTGGCAAGTGTTAGCTCAGCGCTGGTGGGGCCCCCATGTGCGCATGCATCTCAAAGAACCCAAATTTTACAGCAGAAGGACAAATTAAAGATCGAGCAATTTGGGTAGATCAAACGATGATTGCAGAAGATTTGACAGTCATCGCTATACCGCAAGATAGAGATGCACGCTAGTTTATCCCCACGACTTGGTGACAAAGCACATGCGGAAAAGGGGAGGTTAACGAGCATGCAATTTTAATCCAACAACAGTCGCTATACCACGATAGGAAGTTGCATGACCTATATCCACTGCGACATAGTGAATAGCAAGGTGGTAGATGAGGTGTCGTCCCAGTGGATCTGCAAGTGAATCAGGATGTGCCACGTGGTGGAGCGCAAAAGAAGAACCTAGGTCCAAGTGATGGGTAGGTGGATCCATGGGCGGACCAAAGAGTGACACGCAACATGGATGGACAAAGAGGAGAGAGCAGCTCAAGCAAGGTTAAAATCCGAGTAGATAAGGAAGATTGGACGGTCGGTCGAGTCGATCCGATGGTGGTTGCTATACCGCGATCGGAAAATGTGCGATGTTTATCCACCGCGACTTGGCGACTAACCACTAGCAGCTAGGCAACAAGGGAGAGCTTCATTCCAGTGGTTAGTGAGACCATGCTAAGGTGGTAGGACAGAAACCCCAGAGCCATTCCAGAGGTGACACACGGTGGGTCCGGTCAAGATGAGTTAGCAGCTGAAGTGGCAGTCAGGAGGCATGTCATCAAAAAATGACTTATCGAACAAATCTAGGCTGCGATGGATCTCTAAGAGGACTCATCGAAAGCAGTAGTTTCATCGACATGAGGTTCATCGAAGAAATCAAAAGTGGTCCCATCAAAAATAAAAGGTATCAATGGAACTACAAAATCGATAGGACATGAGAACAGCTAGACGAGGCAGGAAGTTTGGCCGAAAGAATAATAAAAGGGAAGTATATTCTTTGCCTTATCTATTATTTGAATGTGCGTTAAAGATGAAATTTATGTATATCTATCCTAAATAAGTGCTTTGAATATACATTTTATGATAAAACATTATTTTATATAAATGGATGTTATGTTCGCAAAATTACTTTCTTAAAGATGGAAATACTTTGATTTAAATGAATTATTTTAAACAAGTATAAGGAAATTAAGATTATTGACTTTTCAAACTAAAAGCTAAAGTGGAATATGTTTTAATTTTTAAATCAAGGAATTTGATTGGCTTATCTTGTGTGCAGGAGATAATGAGAAGATGATGGATATTTGCTGAGGAATTTTATCAAGGCGGAGAATAAAAGACACATGATTAAAGTATCATTTAGTATTTTTAAGGATTCTCATTTGTAATTAATTATTAAACCAAAGGGTGTGTCCTTTGGAAGGAAATTGTCTGTAACTCCCTTCTGTGTATGAAAGGGCGTGTCCTTTCATATATGTCTTTGATTCACATACTTATAGGGAGTCATTTTTGTATCTAATGGGAGGGGGAGAGTCATAAGAACAAGATACTGCTGTAAGGATTGAATATCATTTTGTATTAGAGAATTCTATAAAAAGAAGAAGTATCATTTTGTGCAAGAAATTTGTAATGGAGTATCTACAAGTGCATCTTATGTGTGCAATTATTTCCTGAAGATTAATATACAAGGTTCGCTATTTCTTTTTTCAAATATTGTGTACACTTTTGTCTTGATGATTATCTTTGTCCTCTTGATAAATTTGTTTATAGATTTTCTATGATGTGAATCACATTTCGTTGCATTAAGTGAAAGATTGAGTTCTTATTGTTTGTGTAACACATATTGAACTTTCATAGTTGATGAGAAATTGTCTCTTGAGTTGATAAGATATTTTGTCCACAAAGTGTCATATATATCCCTGGATAGAGGCACTGGTCTGTTATTGATCTTTTAAGGTTTTGATCTGTATGCATTTAAGGTCCTTGATAGAGAAAGGTTCTTCCCAAATCCTATATGAATTGATCTATGCAGATTTCATTTAAGTCCTGAAAGCAATCTCATTTTCAATATACATTCACAATCATTCCTTTTCAAAGCATTTTGTTAAAGTACATAATAAAGCATAGTTGCAGAACAATAATTTGCGAGTTGTGTAAACTTGCTAAAAGGTTTAAATCCACTATAAATAACCTCTTTTGTGCTTAAGAGGAAGAGGCATACCCACCTAGGTTTAGTGGAGCCTAAAGTGCGGAGGGATTTGGTCTTTGACCATCCCTGTTCATTGGCCAAGGCTGATTGGACTACTTGAGGATTTGGCAAGTCTTTTGGGTTTCCAATCTATGGTTTTGGGAACCAACAGGTGTGATGAGATTTGAGATTTGATTAGGTGTGGTTGTTGAGATAGAGATATAGGTGGAAGTAAAAAATATCTCAATGTCATGTAGAGTGTCGTGAAGTGTTGAATGGGTAGAAAGTGAGTGTGATGAGTGGAGAATTGTGTTGTTGCCAAGAGAAAACATAGCAAGAATAGAGTACTCTGGAGATTAATGTTGTAGCAAAGAAAAGAAGATAACCAGACAGAGGAAGGAGGTGAAACAGAGGAAAAACTTTAGAAGGCAGAGAAAGTCATTCTCAAGATATGAGAATTGTGTAAGTGTTACAAAACTCATTTGTAACAAGGCTTTATCATTGCATTGTAAACTTGATCAATCACTGTAAATCTATGAGTGGGTGCTCAGATCAGGGGTAGGTGCTCCTTTGAGTAGGTTCTCATAAAATCAGGGGTTGGTGCTCCTTGGGTTGGCACCCTAAGTTCAGGGGTTAGTGCTCCTTGGGTTGGCACCCTAAAGTTCAGGGGTTGGTTCTCCCTAGGTTGGTGCCCTAAACTTTGTAAACATTTATTCATTGTGAGGACGGATTGGAGCAGTAGACTTCGGTAACTATTCTCACTGAGATTTTTTCCCACACTGGGTTTTCCTCGTATATCTGGTGTTGTGGTTTGTCTTTGTGTGTGTGTGTTCTTAATTAATTTGCAGTAGCTATATTACCACACATAGTAAAATTTTAAAATACACTGATTCACCCCCCCGCTCTCAGCGTCCATTTGTGTTCTTCAATTGGTATCAAAGCCTAGGTTCCCCAGTAGTAGAAGAATTCTCTACTTGGGTAGATTCTGGGTTGTGAACACAATGGCTAGGAATGAATCCTCATCTTCTAAAGCACCTATATTTGATGGCATCAACTATGCTTTATGGAGTAGAAGAATGGAGACATATTTATCTTCCCTTGGGTTTGATGTCTGGATGTTAGTAAAAAATGGATATACTGTTCCTCAATTTCCTCCTACTCATCCTGATGCAAAAAGGGAATATGAGAACAATGCCAAAGCTAAGAATGCGATCTTAAGTGGTCTGTCAAATACATAATTTGTCAGTCATGAACTTCACATTAGCAAAAGAAACTTGGGACAAGTTGCAAAGTATATATGGAGGAGATACCAAAGTGAAAGAAGTCAAATTGCAAAATCTAAGAGATCAGTTTGAAAATCTAAAAAGAAAGAAGAAGAGAAGATAGTTGTCTATTTGCAAAGAGTGGATGAGACTGTGAGTGCTATAAGAGGACTTGGAGAGGAACTTAAAGATGAAGTTACTATCAAGAAAGTTTTGAGATCATTAACCTCAAATTATGACACAAAGGTCTCTGCTATTGAGGAAGCTAAATATTTAAAGACCTTCTCTATGGATGAACTATTTGGCTCTTTGTTAGCTTATGAAATAAGAACAATAAGTGTTGAACCTTCAAAGAGAGAGGATGCTTTCAATACTACACAGAAAGGAAAAGAACAAGTCACAAATGAGGATGAAAATGTCTTTGATGCTATTGTAGAAAACTTTGTAAGGAAGATCAAAAGAGTTTCAGGAGAGTACAAAGGTGAGCTGCCCTTCAAATGCTTAACTGTGGTAAGATTGGACATTTTGCATCTAAATGCCCTTATGGAGAAAAGGATGAAGATGAAAAGAAAAATATGAAGTCTTTTGGCAAAGAAAAGATGAAGAATTCTTATAGCCAAGGAGAATAAGTTTTAAGAGTAAAAGTAGTCTTTACACATTTGAAGATGATGCCTTTGATGAAGAAAGTGTCTCTAAAGATTGTTGCAGTGAAGGTGAAAGAGAAGTTAATCTCTTTATGGCACAAGAAGAGTTATTTGTGGATGATGAAGAGGAAATTGAAGTTGTAGTAGACCTTGAAGGTGAGCTTGTGACTGCATTAGAAGAACTTAGAAAGGTAAGAAAAGAATATAAAAAGTACAAGAATGTTGCTGCTAAGAACAAGATCTGTTGAACAAATCTCTTGAGGAATCAAAGAGAACAATTTCTGATTTGAAGATTTAATTGGAAGAAGCAAAAAGGATGTATGAAGTGACTAAATCAGAGTTAGAAAACAAGGAGAAAGAGTATCAAAATATGGAGGATGAAATTATGAATCTCAAAAGGACCTAGAAAAATGTAAAGAGAAACTTAACACTACTGTATTTGACTCCAATTTTTGATGAATGTTTGGCAACATAGCGACAAAATATTGTCGATTTACCAATGAAACCTTAGTTTGAATTTCGTCGTTGTAACGATGTTTAATTTTCTCGTCGAAATCACGACCAAAAATCATTGGTCGATGGAAATGGAAATGTTTGTGGTGTTCATCACAAATTTTCGTCCATCTATCGACGAAAAAAAACCATAGAACGTTGCAAAACACCCATTTGAAATCGTCAAAAATACACTGAACGGTTGTCTATTTTTCTATGAGGTGGAGCAAACTTTCGTTCTCATTTTGATGAAATCAACATCACGTGTACAACAACCTCATCGAAAATGTTTGTGGTTCATCGAGCTCTGTACATCGAAGGTTCGACAACAATAAATGATCGATATAGCTATGCCAAAAAGCTCATCTTTGAGGAAGTTTGTTTATTGTTTTAAGATATGCCGATATCTATTTTCGTCGAAATTGCGACGAAACACAACAATTTTTTTTTTTTAAATAATTTGATCAAAAATTATTATGGACTCAATAGAAGCATATTAGGATAATTTACCAATGGTTAGTTTTTGGCTTGACAAGATTTATCGGGATAGCTTAGCCGATGGCCAAGTGATAGGAATAGTTTCTACTATTGATTTAAAGTTTTTGTACTATTCTGATACTATAATCTGGCCAATAAGTTTTGATCGGTATAGCTATGCCGATAGTGTTCCAAGATGCATTTTCAGAATAAGTCTATACCATCGGTTTATCCTTTTTGTGCAATTTTGATAGTGTTGGGGATTCCGATGGGATTGCATTTCAGGATACCAATGCCGATATAGGAGAATTGATAGTATGTCACCAGAATGACTTGCACTATCATTTTAGAAGATTTTTGTTATGTCGATAGTGTAATGGTGCATTGCCACGTGATGGAAGCTACAGGAAACATCATTAATTTGTAGTAATAGGACAATGCAATGAAAGAAACAACAACTTAGTGCTCAACAATTAAGAATGAAAAGTAGAGAGTCAAAGTATTGGAGCATTTATATGCACATCAAGATAACATGAATAATGAACATTGATATCACTAATACATAAAGTTGCAGAACCGTATGACAGTTGGTCATCTTGTTACCAAAACTTCATTTTCTTATATTTCCTCCTTTTGAAATTCGACTCTAATGAATGGAAAGACATTTATCAACATGCCCTGTTATATATAGGACTATTTGAAACCAAATAACATTATATCCTTGGAGTATTGTTGTCAAAGAGATATGAAACATGAAGAAAAATGATAAATTTTATTAGTTTTCATTATCAAATCTCCTTAAAAACCTCCACACCTACCATCTCTCGATGGAATAATGTTAAATATACCTTCATAGACTATCCCCATACCTGATCATATAACATTAATCATTCGTTCACCCATTAATAACATATAACATTCATTCATTCATCCATTAATAACATATAACATTCATTCATCCATCCATTAATAACATATAACATTCATTTATTCACATATAACATTTATTCATTAACATATTCACATTCATTCATTAACATATAACATTCATTCTTTCAATTTTTACATATTATCAAAAATATGGTTGTCATAATATGATTACAATCTCATTTTTTTTTGTTTCTTTTTTGCAGCTAAATAAAGAAGAAGTGGAGTATCATTTTCTAAATCATATGTCCCCCCTTTAGTTATTCTCCCATCTTCTCGTGATCTTACTGTATGCCTAGTTGTGTACTCACGATGTGGAGGCTGCTACAAGGGGGGGGGGGTGGGTTCTGTTGCAATAACAAAGAAATGTTAAATTTATATGTTTTATTATTATTGTTACAAGTATTTTGTTAATTAAAAGAACATTAGAGTGGTGCTCTTTACCTGATGGGGCCACATCATGTTCGTGATCTTGTCTTATAGCCTCATGCTCAACATGTTGAACACCCTCTAAATCCTCTAGAGTTGAAACAGGAAAGGTTACATTAATTAATACACCAATTGCAATTAAATATATATGTTTAAGAGAACATTATAGTGGTTCTCTTTACTTGTTGGGCCCACATCATGTTCCTAATCTTGTCTTATAGCCTCATGCTCAACATGTTGAACACCCTCTAAATCCTTTGGATTTGAAACATGAAAGGTTACATTAATTAAAACACCAATTGCAATTAAATATATATGTTAAAAAGAACATTAGAGTGGTCCTTGTGGGGGAGTGTTGTGAGATCATAATGACAATCTTATTTTAGTGGTGGCACTCCCCTTGGGAATTCAGACTAACCACCTTGCTGAAGCCATAGGAGAATACAAAGGACTCAATTTAGCTAGAAAACATAACTACAAGCTTGTGTGGGTGGAGGGTGATTCCAAAAGTATTATCAACTATCTTAAAGGTATATTGAAGCCCTCTTGGAATGTCAAAGTCTAAATTAATAAGGCTAAGTCAATTATTAACTCTTTTGATCAATGCTTCATATCCCATATTTTTAGGGAGTCCAACTGTGTGGCCGACTACTTAGCTAATAAGGGAGTGAGAAGTACTTGCCAAATCAGCTGGACCAATGAGGATAAATCAGACACTGAACTCTATATGCTTTCTCTTCATGACAAAAGTCGAGGCACCTAATTTTATGAGTACTTTTGCCATCTTAACTAGATATGTATCTAGAAATATTGGCCCCTTCCTGCATATGGCATGTGTTTATAGTGTTCAGTGTCATTATTGCAGAATTAATTAGCATGATTTGTGGGTCGATATTGGCTTCATTTGGACTCTCTTTCTCAGTCTGAAAGTTGTGAGTTTCTTTAGTCACAAAGTGAAGAGAAGAATGGGTGGAGCTAGGAAGAGAATTGAACCTCCAAGCTGTGTGCAGATCAACAAGGACAAGAAAATATGGAGGCTTTTGGAGAAAGGGGTGTCACGGATGTGACAACCTATTTCGAGAAGCATTGGAAAGATGGCACTATCACTCTGCATGGGGACAAGGTGTTAATTGATGAGAGTTTGATTGCACAAGTCACTAGCCTCTTGACTGATGGGATGAAATTGTTATCACTGTTTAAAAAATGGGTATTCTTATCCCATAATTGGCTGAGTCTATGAAATTTTTGAATCTGGTATGGCCTTGTTACCTCTAATTTCTTTAGGTCCAAAGAGAGTTTAGGGTTTAAGTCTTAAATCGCTCCAGTGTCTAACAAAAACCCTCTCTTTCTATTTCTGTGTTACTTTATTCACTTAAAGAAGGGTCCGTTTGTCATGAGAAGTGTCCCCCCCCCTTCTTATTTCTTCCTAGGTGGGTCTAACAATGCATTATTTTTCTAAGCTTTTCCTAAAGTTATTAATTTTTAATCGGGTTTCCTAACTAGTGAGCAGGTTCCTTTTAATTTAAAGGCGCGCATGATTTTGCAGCCCTAAGATGCCCATGAGTTACCATTCGCGAAATGACGAAAAGGAAATTGGCTCCGGCATCTAGGGAAAGGCTAAGGTAAAGACCGATCAAGTTCATTTTGATTGGACGACTCACCCGGTTTCGCTGGGTGAAGGTGCACGGGTTTTAGGCTTCGCAAAGTGGTGAAAAGGAAAATGGATCCGCGAGGCAGTAAAAACTGAAGGTAAATACCGATCAAGTTCCTTTTGATCAGACGGTCGGTGCTATTTCGTAGCCCTAAGGTGCCTAAGATTTAACCTTTGCGAAGTAGTGAAGTGACATGGTAGCCACTTGGTCGATGTCATGGCAGAACAGATGGATTAGACCGCTGACTGAAAGACAAGTTGTCAGATACACGTGGCGGACCTGAAGTGGATCCCATGGAAGTTGTTCGACGAATAAAAGATTAACACGTTGGTTTCCTTTGCCAGTAGGTTGCCAGGTCGGATGGTGTTGAGTCAAAGGGCCCACTCCTACTGGTTAAGTTTGTTAAAGGGCGGGTATATCAAGAAGGATCCTACGGTGGGCGCTATTTCGTAGCCCGAAGATGCAAGGTAATTACCGTTCGCGAAACAGCGAAAACCTCTAGCCTTAGACGCTTAGTGCATGGTTAGTGGGGTTAGCCACTAGTCACAAGACAGAATAAAGACCAATCAAGTTCCTTTTGATTGGACGACCCACGTGGTTTTGTTGGGAGAATGTGCACGATGTTTATCTTTCGCGAAGTAGCGAAAGAGATCTGAGTTCGTCGCCGAATGAAGAATAGTCAATAAAGTAAAGGCCGTGCAAGTTTCGCTGGATCTGACAGTTGTGGTGATTTCGCTTGATGAAGAAGCATGGATTTTAGGCTTCACGAAATGGTGAAACAAGAAAGTGATAGAAACACAGACATTTTGTGATCTGTTGGAGCGAAATTTTCGAATTCATTCATGAATTCAATTCTAAGGTGATGGCCAAAGCATGTGGTGTTAATGTCGCAGTTAAGAACCCGATTGCAGTATATATGCTCACATTAATTGAATGTAGGCATCATTTCAAAGAGTTGTTGTGGATAGCTGGTGCAGAGAAGAGTTCTTCAGACTGAAAATAGGTTTTCTTGTATCTTGCTTACCAGTTACTTGAAAGTTTGATTGAATTGTGGTTTTGTTCTGTTAAAGAATTGTTGTGATTAGTAATTTAATTACTTGCATATCATTGAGATGGAACCCAGAAGGGACTTCACAGGGAAATTTAATTACTAGGAGAGAGCAATTTGTGATGATTTCCTGGAACAATTGTCTATGTCCACAAACGTAGCAGCTAAGGTTAAAGAATTAGTGCCCAAGGCTCCTCGCTTGAGATTAGGAGAAGGATTGTATGACAAGGGTAATTGGCTGAGAGACCCACAGATAGGTTTGTCTGGTTTGGGTTTATTCAAGGTTGGATTTGGTATGAGACACTCCCTAGCCCCAATGAACAGTATTTGGGAGTTGGATGTAGGTAAATTGGTGGTCCCTAGAGTGTTCATGGATGTGGATCTCCTAACTTAGATTGCACACAACTATGACCCTATTACCAAAAGTGTTAAGGATATAAATGGAAAAACCCTCATTGAAATAAATGATGATGAGTTTAGAAATGTATTTGGGTTTAGTGAGGTGTCCAATTATTTGGAGCCCATTAATTTAAAATCATTGGCTCAGGTCTACAATGCACAGGGGAATCATCTTAGAAATGGGCCTCTTAAAGAATTATTTGTTAAAATAGGTGGATTGACTATTATAGGACCTAATACCATGGAGCCTTTCTCCTTAAATTTGTTCACTCTTAGAGCCAAAGGATTATACTAGGTCACTCTGCCATATTTTTGGAGAGGATGCTAAAGTGAACATGCCAACTCATTACATGTTAATGATAGCTCAAATTTTAAATCCTTCTCTGGCAGTCACATTTGATTATGCCCCCTATATTACTGATGCAATCCATGAAGGCTTGATAGGGATAAAGAATGGTAAGGTGGATAGGCCTTTTGGATGGTACTCCCTTCTCATGCATATGTTTCTATTCAAGGGTGGTGACTACTTTGCCAATGAAATGGATCTAGTGAAAGAAAAGGATGGGGAGAAAATGTTAGTTCAATTATGGAGCATAGTGTTGTCATGGGACAGGGAAGATGTTAGCTACCTAAAGTTTGATAAGTGCTTTGCATCCAAGATCAGAATTCTTTTATGCTCAGAGAATCCAAGGGTCCCTAAAGCTCTTTTGGAGTTTCTTAGGCCAAAGGAGTTTTCTGAAGAAATCAAAATTGTCCACAATTGGGGTGACATGTACTTGTACCCTATTTCCATAGTTTTCAGAGTGTATGGTTTCAGAGGCACTCCATTTTTGTTGCCATATCAGGTCCCACTGAAAGTAGGAATTGCAGAAGTCCTCAGGTAGATTGGGAGTGTGCAAGAGGCAGAGTTATCTAACAGAGTAAAAGGGACCATTTTCCCTATAGTAACAATAGCACATCAGTTTGTGATTACTAAAGGTGGGTGGAAGTGTTTTGAGGAGTTTTTTCAACCCTACCATTTGTCCATTGCAGTGTTAAGGTTTTCTGACTCTGAAGACTTCTTTAACAATATGTTTAGAAAGAGGGCAGTATGCAAAGGCAGACCTCACCAATTCCAATTCCCTGAAGACCTCATTAGAAATGAGTTTGATTTTGATGAGCAGGAGTTAAGGAAAGAAAAATGGGTGGCCTACAAGAAGGCTCTATATTTTGTGCACCAATTTGACACCAGTTATGACCCTTTGTCCAGTTTTCACCCCTTTGAGGAAAAAGAAAAATTCCTAATTCTTTGTTTTGAAGATGTAATGCAAACATTGAAAGAGAAGAGGGAAGCAATGATGAAAAATAACCCTGAGAAGGCAAGACTAGCTCTAGCTAGGTCTACATCTGCTAAAGCAATCCCTCCTGGTGACTATGTATTGCATAGAAAATCCAAGTACAGTGTGTTAGTGCCAACAACAGGGGAGCCTTCTACTTCAAGAGGGAAGAGGAAAATACAAGATGTCATTAACATTCAGGACTCCCCAAAGAAGCAAAGGGTGGGAAAGGAGGTGCAATCTAATGAGCCCTTGTATTCCCCATCTCAATCCCCTATTCATATAGGAGATGAGCAGGCAGAAGTTGAGCAATTGTTGCAGTTAGGGAGTCTTGGGGAGATAGCCTATACCTATGATGAAATAGAAGATGGAATGCCTCAAGAGCTAGAAGATGCTGAGATGAACATAACCACCAATGAGTTCAAAGGCCATGAACTGGATCCTGCCATTAAATAGGCCAGTGAAGAATTCTTAGTTGATAGCAACTTTGTTACCTCGGGAGCTTCCATGCAATTTGTGTGGAAGCAAAATATTGATAAGTTCAATGCTAGATGTGAGAAGAGGAAGAATGAGCAGCCCCACAAGGATGCAGCTATGGTGGAAGAAGAAATAAAACAAGAAATGGTCACTGAATTTAAGACCATCACCCCTAAGCAAGGAAGGGAAATGGTAGCAAAGGCTGGTGTACTCATCCTCCCTGAATGGGATATAGGAGATGCCTTGGTTCTAGAGGCAGTCAGGAAAGAGACCAAGCCTATGGAAGGAGTAACCTTCGGCAAGGATGATGTTTCCCTGGTCATGTGGTCTCTGAAAAGAGATGAAAATAGAAAGAGAAAGGATACCCCAGAGTCCAGCTACCTTGGAGGCATGATAGTAAAGAGGGTACAAAGTACTGGAGTGGTAGAGGCTGCTAGCAAAGTCTTAGAGACTGCAAAATTCAGTGTTGCAATGGTAGAGAAAGAAGCAAAGGAAAAGGCAGATCTCCAGGCTAAGCTAGAGACAGTCTTGAAAGCCCACAATGATGCCAAAGGAGAGGTAATGAGCTGAGACACTATTATTGCTAATTTGAAAAGCCAATTGGCAGGACAATACCATCGAGGTGAGTCCTCAAACTTGATGATTACTTCTTCTCTTGCACAGTCTCCATCTACTAGCCCTATCATTGAATTCCCACCTTCTCTTGCACCTTCTAGTTCCCAATCAGTTGAGATCACTCCTTAGGAGTTGGAAAAGCTAAAGTAGGTTCAAATCCTATTTGCAAATAAGTATGAAGAGAGAGTGAGGGCCACAATTTTGAGTTTTGTTGATACTATAGGATCATCATTGGTGTATAACAATATGAATAAAGTTTTGGATATGTGAAATGGGCTCAATGGAGACAAGGTTGTTCTAATGCCTATTTTGGACAAGTGGAATCCTAGGGAGGAGGACCTAGAACTTATATGTGTATCTTATGATGAGGCAGGGGCTGACCCCATTATCAAATCCACTTGTGACATGACAAAGGATCTAGCAAGTTAGTAGAAGGAGTAGATAATGCAGAGAGGAAGATCAACTTATATAAGAAAGAGTACACTGAGCAAGTATTTGAATTATTCCCAGGGGGGTTTTCCAGTCCAACTTAATTGAAGGACAAACAAATATGGCTTAATGAATTAGGAGCCAACCTGTCATTAAGGATAAAGGGAATCATTAATACAGATGATCCTTCCCTATTTGTTAGAACGGTTGAGGAGATAGAGAAAATTAATTCACACTATGGTTTCCTAAATTCAGAGGTAAATAAAATGAGGAACTCTTGGAAGAGATTAGCCAAGACAAAAGGGAATGTTTTTAACTTCTCATGGCCTGTTGATGATGTGTACCAAGAGTGGGCAAGAAAGTATGCAGTGCTGGATGCAGAGGTTCAAGAAGAAGCCGTTGAATGACAACCGACAAAAGGGGGCCATTAGAAAATAGAAAAGATTTTGTAACTTCTTGTTGAAACAAGAATATTGTTGTAACAAACTTTTTAAAAAAGGGTCTGAAGCTTGTATGCATCCATACTATTATAAATGTATACTAGTACTAGTTAAAAACGATCGCAAGAATTTGTAAAGAAACTCTGCAGAAATTTATCTGGGTTTTTTCTAAGTTTACAGAGAATATTCTGAGTTTTGTAAGATTTTTTTCAAAATGAATATCAATATGCAGACCATAAAATTTCAAGCCTAGAATTTGTGTTGTCTTCTAGTGTGCTTTCAATAAGTTACTGGTTTCATTTGGGTAATCTAGGGTTATTCAATTGAGCATGGATTGTAATGCAGTCTTTATAGATATGTTTCTTAGCTTTTTTCTTTAGGAAGGGAATTATATACGCAAGAAATATCTCTATTAGTATGTTATTTTGTTGGAGACTATGAATCTGATGAACATTGTCCAGTCTATGAAGGAAATATTGTTATATATGTCAAGCATGTATGGGGTTGAGAGAAGCCGAAGTGATGATATGTATGGAGATATTTGATTGTGAGATCCTTGTTTAATTTAGATGACTTTGTGGCCTGGATAAGGCACTGGTATCAATTGTAGTTCTCTTTCTACATTTATTGAAGATCAATACTAAACATGAGCATAAGTTTTCTTTTATTATTTTAGTTTGTGTTCGAGGCGATAAGATTCACTGGTTTTGGACTGGTTTATTGTGGATCTATTTTAAAAGTGTGAAATTATTCACAGAAGGTATACCCACCTAAACTTTGGATAAGTTCAAAGTGTAGAAGGTTCTTGAAACCTTGTCATATATTTCTTTGAGGTTCTTTTTCTTTGATCTCTTTATTTGCAGACAGAGTTATTATATTTCTTATAAGAGATAAGAGAGGAATCATAATTTGAGAACAACAGAAATATTATAGGGACAGAAACTATACGGAGATGTCGATGCAAAACTTCCCTAAAAATGAAGAGGAGAGGGCCAAGATAGTGAAGAAAACGGTGAGCTACTATGACATCTCTGTCATCAAGGAATTCTGGGTGAAACTCCTCAAGATAATTATGGAATATTTCACTCTTGATGGTCAATTCACTAGAGTTTATGGTCATCATTTTGTGCTTTTGAATCACTTCCTTCATGGCATCAAGGTGTCCCTTCCTTTTTATCTGATGTCTGCCTTGAGGGCTAATTTTAGGGACCATAAAAAGAACCCTATCAAGTTCCCTATCCTTCATGAAGGGATTTTGGTGCTTATTGACTCCCATTTTTGTGCCCTCCCTACCCCATTTGATTATATCCCTACTTATGTTGAGGATGACACTAGCGGTGGGGAGTTAGGAGGTGAGGATTCCAACTCAAACTCTAAGGTGGATTCTCCTCCCCCTCATAAAAAAGCCAAATCTAAGATTTCTCTGAAGGCTAAATATTATTTGGGTAAGGGTAAGAATGTGCGAAGGCAATTGGTTGTTTCTTCCTCATCCACTTCAGCTAGAAAGGATTCCCCTATGCCTAGTGGTAATAAGGCTAATTATGAGGGCTCTACGAGAGGTAATAGGGCTTGCATGAAGCCTGACAACCAGAATCTTGAGAAGCCCCCTTCACCACTTTTGTAGAATACCACCAAGGACCTTCATGTGAAGAGTGTGGAGCTGAGTGATAAGAGGGATGCCTATGAGAATGTTCTGGGAATGGCCAGGGACCACACCATTGATACTTTCAGCATGTTTAAGTGTCTCTTTCATGAGCTTAAAGAGGTTGGACCTAACCAAAGGGCTTTGGGTAGCAAGATGGAAGCTATTCCTACGGTCATTGCTTAGGAAAATTTATTAAGATAACGGGAAATGGACGGAAGAAGAAAAGAAATCAATGGTGGAATGCATCGACAGAGTTGTTGAGGACATTGATCAGATGCAAAAAATATTTGAGGATAGGCTCACCCATGTGGAAGAAAACTATAAGAAAATTCAAGCCACTCTCATAAAAATTATGACCAATAGTCACACAATTGTCAAATAGACTGTGGAAGCCATGAATGCCATGGTGAATAATTTTGACAAAGTGCAATAGGAGAAAGTTCTAATCAATATTGGTGATGATAACGAGAAGAGTCGGACTGATCAAGGCCCTTATAAGCAGTCTTGGGGCAACATGAAGAAAAAAGTTGCGACTCAGAGCGTGGATTACAAAGAGATGAGGATGGTTGCTAACAAGATTAGCCTGCTAGAGGTTGAGGTTGTTGAGACCCTTAAGAGCCTCATGTAATTATGTTATCTTTTATTTGTTAATGTGGTTTTGTGTTTTGTGTTCTGGTTCTTTGCTAGTCTTTTGTCTGCTCATTTGGGCGTTTGCTAGTTTAATGGTTGCTCTATGTATTGTCCTATCTTTTGTAGCCTATTTGGTTTTGGATCTTTTAATGCTTTGATTCTAATCCTTTTAGAATCTTGTATGTAAAGGATTTCATGCTCAACATGTTGATCATGCTCTACAAGCTCTAAAGTTGAAACACAAAAGATTACACTAATTAATACACCAATTGCAATTAAAGATGTTTAATTGTATTAATCCATACTACATTTTGTATAGCACATGAATACACCTAGTACCAGGATGCACACCATGACCTTGATCTGCAGATTGTGCTCCACCCTCACCAAGCTACATTCCAATGTCATGTGCACTATTTTTATTGCTTTCCTGTTTAAAACAAATAGGCACATAATTACTTTATGGTGGAAATTAATATTGAATAGATTGCACAACTATTCAATTTTAATAAACTTCATTGAGTTTATTTACCTGCATGTTGGATGTAGGAATTTTTTGTTTGCCCAGTCAAGACTCTTAGGCGTTCAGCCACGACTCCATAGCCTTGTTGAAAGGCAATTTATCAGGTCCTCTTATGTGGGCACTCTATTGAATTCAGAGCCTTGCATTTTTGCATAAGATCATGAATTTTTATTCTATGGTGTGATAAAACCGAAATTGTTTGCAATTTATTATTTGGATACAATATTTCATTTATTGGTACAATTCATGTGGCAAATTTCATATAACCACTAGAGCCAAGTTTGTGCTCCCGTATTTTTCTAGTCTTGCCTTTGTTGCCTTTGATGTTTCAGGAAGCCTATGAAAAGTTTTAAATACATTAGATTATGTAAAAAGAAAGAGTAATCAATATATAATTACATTTTTTATTGTATCACATACCTTCCTTGGCCTAGTGGTGTCTTTCTTTTTTTATTTTTAGACTTCTCCTTTCCATTCCACTCCAAGTCCTTCCACTCCCTCTCTAGAATCATAGGTGGACGCTTGTACTTTTTGTTCTTCTCTAAATGTGACCTATATTGGTTCCTCACATACTTTAGATAGGTACCAACTTTCTTAAGGACCTTAGTTCAGTTGAATGTGTTATTACCGAACAACACAGCTAAACAGTTAATGAGCTCATCTTTTAAATCTTGATTTTGGACATTCCATCATGTACGTATGGTGGGCCCGAAGATCTCCAATGTAATATCATTTAGATGTTTATAAAAAATATCATTTCCTACAAAAAGATCATGGGATTATTAGTCTAAAAAGAGTGATCAATAAGTAAATTTCAATTGGATTATATATAATAATAATTAAAACATTTTAAAGTACCTGGGACCTTCTCTATCTTTATGGGAATCAAATCCTCGGTCACCACAAATGTGACCGGAAATGTTCCCGTACTAGTAATACAGGAAGATCCAAGAAATGCTACTAAAACATCACCAATACTGGTGGCCTCTGCATCCCCAAGTACATGTCCTAACGCATGTTCTGGCATTTATTTGTTGCCAGAGGGTGTAGTACGCGATGCCTGCATGCTATGTGTTGCCGACATTTCAGTCGACAATATAGGAATGGATGATGGGGTCAGATGATGTGATGTATGCACACAAAGATCAGAATTGACACTTGAACCAACCCCTACTCCCTGGGCAACACCTGCAATACCCTGATCATGGCCAACAACATCATGAGGACACAAAAAATCCCTTAAAAACAACTCATATTTTAGTTCATGACATAAAAGAGTACAAAATATAAAACCATGAATGGACTTGTGTTGTTATTAAAGATCTCATAATAGCTTATTTGCAAGTTTCGTGCTCTCTTAGTCAATATTTTAACCCTTTCTCTTATCTCATCTATTTGAGGTAGTATGAATAAAAATTGAAGTATTACTTCCTTGCATTTTTTTGGGTTTTCCTTATCATATCTAAAGGGTTTGCGAAATATGTGAAGTCATCATCGCATAATAGTGACTGCACCTCCCTATGGATGCTCTCCTCTACTGATGGTGCCTTTCCCTGATCATCCAAATGCGACAAGAATATTAAAAACATTATCGAAATTAACCCAATAAAAGTACAAAAAAAAACATAATAATAAAACATTTTGCTTGTATCTAATTTATACAATTACAATGAGGTAATCCTATCGGGTAGAAGCGCCTGTGTTGGCATTTAAATAGAAAGGAGATTGTTGGCATTTCAATAAGGATATTGAGAAGGTTATTGGAGATTATTGATATAACTGAAGAAGGATGATTATTGTCTTTATAATATTATTTTGTCATTGATGTCAAGAAATTGATTTTCTGATTCAATATGAGGTTGCCATATCTTGAGAAGTATGTATTGATGAGAATTGAGATGTCAATAAGTGACACAGAAAGAATGTGATAATGAAGGGGAATAATAAGTTATTCAATTAGCAACTATTACTGAGTTAGACAATGATGAGATCATGTTGTTTTGATTGTCTTGATATCCTACATATGTTGTTGATTGTAAAGTTAATACTATACTATGTCACCGAGCAAAGAACCTAGTTGGTAAACCCTAAGGAACCTAGTCGGTAAACCCTAAGGAACCTAGTAGGTAAACCCTAAGGTTATCGATATCGGTTAATGAAGGCGGAATGTCTACCAAGTAAAGTTTAGTATTTACCGAGTAATAACCGAGTTATGGCAGATCGCATTGGATGGATAAAAGCATTATTTAATGAAGGATGCTGATGAGCTGGAGTTGAATAGATGATTGGTATGCCACACATGAAGTTTGTTAAGGATCTACGGCAATGAAAATATAGAGGAAGATCTATAGCACAGATTGAACTGCAATAACCTAGCACAAGTTCCTAGGAAGGAATGCAAGTTCCAAGGTGAGGTAAAACATTTTCAGATCGAAGGATGCATTGAACCTAGTCAAGATTGATGATCTGACAGCCAAGATTGATTATGGGAAATGTGATCAAGGAGATTAAGCTGTTAGCAAATTGTTTATAAATAAGGAATTGTTGATAAACAATGTATGCGGGCAAGTGTAAGCATAGGGATGCTACATAGTGATTACCGAGCACAGAAGCTTGAAGACCTGTTTGATTAATAGAGTAGGGAGCCCAACATAGGACAAGATAAGTCCTATGACTAGATTGTTTTGAGAAAACAAGAATCTGCTTTAGCATTTTAGATGTGAAGTTGTAGATATATTTTTATTACTGTTATTTTGTAAAGTGATAGAAAATCTCTTAACCAAGTGGACTTAATAGTCTTATTTGTAAATCCTCTAGCAAGGTAACATTCTAAATGAGTGTTTGAAATCCTTTGACAAGATCACTTCTAACAAAGTGAAGATCCTAACAGATCTAAGGGAAATCCCTTAACTGGGTCACATCTAGCAATGTGTTTGTAATCTTTAACAGGATTTGCTTTTAACCAAGCATACTCTAGAAGAGTATATTTCTTAGTGGGTCTAAAATCCCATAGTGGTTTTTCCCTATTTTGGTTTGCACGTTAAATCTGGTGTTATATGTGTTATGATGATTATATGTTTATGAGTTAGCATGTTTAGCAGTTTTTGGTTATATTGCTGAAGTATAAGTTACTGAGGTTGAATCTATTGATTTTATGGGTTATTAAGTTTGTATGATTCACCCCCCCCCCTCTCATCTTGTTAGCTATTCGCATCAGTACTTTATATTTAGTATCAGAACTTAACAATTGGTATTAGATCTTTGGACTCCAAAAGAAAAGTTTAAAGGTACTTGAGGCAAAGATCCGAAGATGTATAAAAGGGATGCACCGAAGCTGAACAAGTCAAGTTTCTCCACATGGCAGAAAATGATGAAGCTATATTTATCAGGAATTGGAGAATATGCAACATATTATTTGGAGAATGATTCCATACCACCAAGCACCAACCCGATGACCTTGGAGGAGATAAAGGCAAAGCAAGAATATATTCAAGCTATGATTGAAATAACATCAACATTGACTAACTCAGAGTTTAATGATCTAGAAGGCTGTAATGATTCAAAAGCAATGTGGACCAAGTTCACATCTGTGTATGGTGGTGATGAACATGTTCAGAGAGCAAAGGTAGATAGTCTAAGAGGTCAACTTGAATCCATGAGAATGAATAAAGGTGAGAACATAACCTAATACAGTACAAGATTAAAGGAGACTGTCAATCAAATCAAAGGAGTAGGAGGAACTATTGAAGAAAAGGATGTCACAAGTAAGTTATTGAGAACCCTTCTACCTGCTTATGCAATCCGATTCTCTGCAATCAATGAACTAAGGTCTATACCAAATATGTTAGTTTCTTTGGATGCTACTATTGGTAAGCTACATGCATTTGAGTTAAGTAATTTTGATAACAGTGGGTCTTCGGTAAATAAAGTAGAATCTACATTCAGTTCTTTTCATATTGGTGAATCTGATGATTACAATGATAGAATGAGTAAGTATTCTGAAGGGAATCACAGTGGAGCAAGTGAAAGATTTCGTAAGAACATGGAAGAAGTGCACAAACTATATGAAGAAATCAAAAAGCAAGAAGAGTTTGAAGCATTATTAGCCAGGAGGTTACCAAGAGGAAAAGGTAAGTATAAAGGTAAGCTACCTTTAAAATGTTTTAACTGTGATAAAATAGGATATATGGCTTCTAACTGCCTTGACAAAGAATCTAGTGAAAAGAGAGAATATCGAGATAACAGGCAGAAAGACAACCAATACAGAGGATACCGAGACTTCAGAAGGAGAGACAAAAAGACATGCCTAGTAGCTGGTGAGGAATCCAACGATGATAAATCTAATGAAACTAATTCAGAGGAAGTTCTTTATGTGGCTATTAAAGATGGATCAGATGAAGAAAGGTATGAAGAAAAAGCCCTAATATCTCACATAAATAATAATGATTCTTGGATCATAGATAGTGGATGCTCACATCACATGACAGGTGATAAACACAAATTTGTTAAATTAGAAGATTATGGTGGAGGTTATGTAAGATTTAGAAATGATGCACCATGTCCGATAAAAGGTAAAGGATCTATAACACTTCTTGACAATGCTAAATGTGATGATGTATACTAGGTTGAAGGTTTGAAATACAATTTGTTGAGTGTAGCACAGCTAGACAATACAGGATACCGAATAGAATTCCAAAAGGGATGTGTCAAAGTTCATGACAAACATGGAAAATTGGCTGCTACCGGGACACAAACAAAACGTAATACATTTCATCTTGACTTAACTCGGAACAAATGTCTATATGCAAAAATAGAAGATACCTGGTTATGGCATAAAAGGTTTTGTCATGTAAATTTTGATAATCTGATCAAAATAAGTAAGAAGCACTGAGTAAGAGGTCTATCGAGTCTAGAAAAACCTGAGAATGCTATGTGTCGAGGATGCCAGATGGGTAAGATGACAAGATCAAGCTTTACAAGTAAGTCCTACACCTCTAAAGGAATTTTAGATCCAGTACACACTGATCTTTGTGGTCCTATGAAAGTTCAAAGTTATTATGGTGATAAATATTTCATATTATTTGTGGGTGATTACTCAAGGATGATGTCAGTTATATTTTTAAAAGAAAAATCAGAAGCTTTTCAAATATTTAAATGGTACAAGGAAAGAGTTGAAAATGAAACAGGAAGACAACCTAAATGTCTTAGATCTGATAGAGGAGGAGAATTCACTTCTGATGAATTTAACTTATTCTGCAATGATCATGGTATAAAAAGGCAAGTGTCTGCACCGAGAACACCTCAACAAAATGGGATAGCTAAGAGAAGAAATAGATAAATTATAGATTGTGCCAGAACCCTGATGATAGAAAAGAGGGTACCTCAAACATTTTGGAGAGAAGCAATCAGCACTGCAGTTTACACCCGGAACCGAGTACAACTGAAGAAAGGAACTATGAAGAAACCATATGAAATTTGGTATGACAAGAAACCTAATGTAAGTTATTTTAAAATCTTTGGAAGTAGATGCTATGTACACAAAGATGACAGAAATGGAAAGTTTGATTAGAAAAGTGAAGAAGGAACATTTCTAGGTTATTCTTCTAGAAGTAAAGCATTTAAATGTCTGATCAAATCATCTAACAAAATAGTAGAAAGTGCAAATGTGAAAATTGATGAATTTGTAGAAAGAAATGATGAAGGAAATTCCAAAGAACCAAAAGATTATGAAGAATTTGTTTATGTTCAACCGAGAAGTCCTACTGAGAGAGTTACTGAAGAAAATGAAGATAATGTCCAGTTATTGAGTGATGAAGAAGATCATACAGAGCCTACCGAGCCTATATTAGCTAAATATGTTAGAAGACATCATGCATCAAGTCAGATTATAGGAGATAAGGATGATCCAATGATGACAACGAACAAACTGAGAGAGAACACATGTTTGATATCTGAATTTGAACCGAGAATAGTAAAAGAGGCATTTAACAGTGAAGATTGGGTAAATGCTATGATAGAAGAGATTGATCAAATCAAGAAGAATGAAACATGGACACTGGTCCCAAGACCGAAGGACAAAAATGTAATCGGTACAAAGTGGATTTTCAGAAACAAGCTAAATGAAAAAGGTGAGGTCATTCGCAACAAAGAAAGACTAGTTTGAAAAGGTTATGCTCAAGAAGAGGGAATAGATTATGGTGAGACTTTTGCACCTGTGGCTAGACTTGAGGGAGTAAGAACATTGTTGGCATATGCTACTTTCAAAAATTTCAAGGTATATCAAATGGATGTTAAATCTGCATTTTTGAATGGTATACTAGAAGAAGAAGTTTATATTGAACAACTTGAAGGATTTGTTGAAGACAGGAGTAAAGATCAGGTATGTAAATTAAACAAAGCTTTATATGGTCTGAAACAAGCACCTAGAGCATGGTATGAAAGAATGCACTCTTATTTGATCAAGATTGGATTTATAAGGACAAGTGAAAACAACAATATGTACATGAAGAATGATGCGGACAATGGAATACTGATCTTAGCCATATTTATTGATGATATTATTTTTTGTGGTAATGATTCTCTATGCAAGAACTTTGGAAATGAAATGTGTAAAGAATTTGAGATGTCATTAATCTATGAGATAAAGTATTTTATAGGTTTACAGATACTTCAAATGAAAGATGAGATTTTCATTACTCAATCCAAGTACATAAAGGAAATCTTGAAGAAATTTGGAATGGAGGATTCAAAACCAGTAAGTACTCCTATGACTACTAACTATAAACTATCAAAGAATGATGAATCTGCATCTGTTGATGAGACACTCTACCGATCCATGATTGGAAAGTTACAATATGTTGTGCATAGTAGACCGGATATAGCACATGCAGTAGGTATTGTTGCAAGATTCTCTGCAGATCCCAAGGAAACCCATATGACAACAATCAAGAGAATTTTCAGATACCTAAGAGGCACTGAAGATTATGGCTTAGTATATGAAAAGAGGAATGACTTTGATTTAAAAGTTTATACTGATGCTGATTGGGCAGGAAACATTGATGACAGGAAAAGCACAAGTGGTGGAGCTTTCTTTCTGGGTGATAGACTAGTAAGTTGGCTTAGCAAGAAACAAGGATGCATTTCACAATCAACAACAAAAGCTGAATATATTGCTGCAGCATTGAATTGTACCAATATTGCATGGATCAAACAACTGTTGGAAGGTATAAATGAGAAGGTTACCGAGCTAGTAACTATATTTTGTGATAATACGAGTGCCATTAACATTTCAAAGAATTCTGTAATGCACTCTAAGACAAAACATATCTCTATAAAGTATCATTATCTCAGAGAAGAAGTTCAAGAGAAGAAAGTTGTACTAGAATATATCAATTCAAAGGAGCAATTAGCAGACATCTTCACAAAGCCATTGCCAAGGGACACTTTTGAGTATCTCAGAAGAAAGTTAGGGGTCCTACCCCTATCTTCTATTCACTAATAGAGTTTGGTGAAAGCATCAATTCGATGAATCTATAGAATAATATGTGTGGATCGATGCTGATTTATGCACTTTAGGAAGTTTTCTAAAGGTGTGCAGGAAATAATATTGAAGGAAAGATTTCTCTGATCGAGTTTTAGATGTTACATTTGCATGTGTAACACAACAAGGCAAAACACTTCACATGAGAAGAGTTCATGATTTAGTTATTTTACTTTTTGGCATTGTTGTCAAAGGGGGAGAAGACTAAATGGTAGACTAAATTATAAAACCCTAAAATGAAGAAGATAAAAAAAGACTAATGACAGGGGGAGAAGATTACAGAAAGAGGGAGAAAGCCTAGAAGACTTCAGAAGAAGAAAACAACTCAAGGATAACAGGAGAAGTCTACACAGCAATCTGAATCCAAATCAATTTGAATATCTTGTTGGTATTACCATTTACAAGTTGATATTGCCATAAATGCCAAAGGGGGAGATTGTTGGCATTACAATAGAAAGGAGATTGTTGGCATTTCAATAAGGATATTGAGAAGGTTGTTGGAGATTATTGATATAACTGAAGAAGGATGATTACTGTCCTTATAATATTATTTTGTCATTGATGTCAAGAAATTGATTTTCTGATTCAGTATGAGGTTGCCATATCTTGAGAAGTATGTATTGATGAGAATTAAGATGTCGGTAAGTGACACAGAAAGAATGTGATAATGAAGGGGAATAATAAGTTATTCAATGGGCAACTATTACCGAGTTAGACAATGATGAGATCATGTTGTTTTGATTGTTTTGATATCCTACATATGTTGTTGATTGTAAGGTTAATACTATACTATGTCACCAAGCAAAGAACCTAGTCGATAAACCCTAAGGAACCTAGTTGGTAAGCCCTAAGGTTATCGATATCGGTTAATGAAGGCAGAATGTCTACTGAGTAAACTTTAGTATTTACCGAGTAACAACCAAGTTATGATAGATCACATTGGATGGATAAAAGCATTATTTAATGAAGGATGTTGATGAACTGGAGATGAATAGATGATTGGTATGCCGTGCATGAAGTTTGTTAAGGATCTATGACAATGAAAATACAAAGGAAGATCTACAACACAGATTGAACCGCAATAACCTAGCACAAGTTCCTAGGAAGGAATGCAAGTTCCAAGGCGAGGTAAAACATTTTCAGATTGAAGGATACATTGAACCTGGTCAAGATTGATGATCTGATGGCCAAGATTGATCATGGGAAATGTGATCAAGGAGATTAAGTGATTAGCAAATTGTTTATAAATAAGGAATTGTTGATAAACAATGTATGCGGGCAAGTGTAAGCATAGATATTCTACATAGTGATTGTCGAGCATAGAAGCTTGAAGATCTATTTGATTAACAGTGTAGGGAGCCCAGCAGAGGACAAGATAAGTCCTATGACTAGATTGTTTTGAGCAAACAAGAATCTACTTTAGCATTTTAGATGTGAAGTTGCAGATATATTTTTATTACTGTTATTTTGTAAAGTGACAGAAAATATCTTAATCGAGTGGACTTAACAGTCTTATTTGTAAATCCTCTAGCAAGGTAACATTCTAAATGAGTGTTTGAAATCCTTTGACAAGGTCACTTCTAACAAAGTGAAGATCCTAACAGATCTGAGGGAAATCCCTTAACCGGGTCACATCTAGCAATGTGTTTGTAATCTTTAATAGGATTTGCTTTTAACCGAGCATACTCTAGAAGAGTATATTTCTTAGTGAGTCTGAAATCCCACAGTGGTTTTTCCCTATTTGGGTTTCCATGTTAAATCTGGTGTTATATGTGCTATGATGATTATGTGTTTATGAGTTAGCATGTTTAGTAGTTTTTGGTTATATTGTTGAAGTATAAGTTACCGAGGTTGAATATATTGATTTTATAGATTATTAAGTTTGTATGATTCACCCCCCTTCTCATCTTGTTAGATATTGGCATCAGTATTTTACATTTAGTATCAGAACTTAACAGCCTGAAGATGCATCGTGGTCTATGCTCTAGGCCAAAGCCTTCCCACTATGATCAATGTCCCGCTGTGATAAAAAATGAATATAAAAAAACATTACCAAAATGAAACCAATAGACTTACGAAAAAAATATAATAATAAAATGGTATATTGGAGTCATTAATTGGAGGTTGGGTAAAATGGTATATAGTATGTACCACCTCGATAGTAACTGTGTCTGTATCTATGCGATTCAAATTGTAATCGATTAGCAAATCTTCCCCTGCAGTTATTGATTTTATCGCACATACAAATACATGGTTTCCCTCGTGTGCCTCGAATATGCAATTGTGTTGCTTATTTGTTGACCCAAGTCGTGTACTATTTATAAACCCTCCAATATTCCCTAATACTTTTGGCCTTCCGTCAATGTACATAGCCACTCCTTTATTTTGATCCTTATCTTTTAGTTGTATATAATTTGCTGACAATGCATACCTACGCATACTTTGTGTATATCAAACCAGTTGCATCCAATCTTTTTAACTGTAACAAGGTTCGACATACTCCATCAATTCAGTAACTTTGTCGTAACAGACCTTTATGTCGTCCATACAAAATAGGCCCAAACCATGTAATGACAATGGTGACATGCGATATATCCTCTCTTTGACATAAAAATTAGTGTTTATTGGAGGAAGTTCCTTGGGTACCCATTGTTTATGTAGCGGTTTGTACCTCAAGGGCACCTCGATGTCACCTATGGTCTCATCATCATAAGAACATGACCCCCCTTCAACAAGAAAAAATTCCATGTGTCTACAAAAATTTCTTCTAATATTTTGACCTCTAGTTGATCTCCCTCTATTAGACCTACCACATGTCTTGCTTTCCTCTTCTCTTCTTGAATTTTCCTCGCTCGAGGAAGACAAATTTGACAAATACCTATTTGGTGGTACCTGCACTCCATCGAATGAGTCAAGGCAAACAAATAGTCAACACTTTATATTGTGACAAGAGAGTCTTATTAGGGGGGGTGTATGGTGAAGGATCACAAAGAGCCCTTTGACGCCATTCCATGAGTAAATAAGGTCATTCCATGTATTGGATCAAAGTTGTAAGGCCATTGTGTCATTTTTTGTCATGTCTAGACCAACAAGGTCTTGAATAGGTCAACACTAGTCAACACCTCCAAAGGTGGCCAAAAGTGATGAAATTGATGTAATTCATGGTTTTATGTCATATTTATCATGTTTGAGGAGTCCTAGGTTGATAGGAGATCATTTGGTTGAAAATTGCAAAAGTTGTCAAAATTGCTCAAAAGTTGAAAATGAGCAACTTTTCAATTTTGGTGCAAAAATTAAGATTTTGTTTCCCAAACAACCAACTAATTAGAATGTTGGTTAAAACAGTTGGTGAGGGTTTGTAATGATTATATAAATCCTCTTTGGGTTGAAGGTGTAAGTTGGTTTGTCTCTAATTATTGCCCCAAACTACTGCTCCATCTAATCCACAAAATGTTAATCCGTTATTTCTAATATACTATTACTATTATTTCTAATATATGAATGTGTATTCAATTCCATCCTATGTGGAAGGATAGTGCACATATTCTGGTAGATGTGAGGAATGATGTTTCGTGTGTTAATGCATTTAAAGCCTTTAATTGTGACGACCGATGTTAATGCATTTAAAGCCTTGGGCTTGTTTGCGGCCCTCACTTTTGTTTTCTTGCTCAAAGCTACAAGTGTAGGGTGGTTTTGGTCAGTGCAAAATGGAAGCGAATTTCACATTCTTGACTGATAAGAAATTGGTGCCATTTTTGGGCAAGATAACAAATAGGAGGATGAAAGGTCTTTTCCTTTTCAAAGACTAGCATCTACATGAAGCCATTAAAATGGTGCTTGGGGAAGATTTTGTCCATGTGAGTCACCAATATCGGACTAACCTGGAAGTGTACTCTTTGATTTTTGCTTGGGGGTTGGAATTTGAGGAAGAGGTGGAGAAGGTGAAGAGGTCTCTGAAAACTTTGATTGATTCAGACTACCTATTGAATTTGGACTGAGACTTAGTCCCCATCTTTGTAAATTCATGTCTTTGGTGTCTGAGACTTAGTCCCCAACTTCATAAATTTGAGCTGGTGTCATGGACACTAATTTTGTATTGTTGGGTGTTTGGATATGGGGTTTTTTTTGTATGCCATGGGGGTTTCTGCATCTGGTCTGAATAGGCGGTTTTGTAGAAGTGTTTTTTGGGTGGTAGGGCTGATTGGTGGTTTTATGAAACCACTTTTCTCTGGTTCAAATGTACTCATTTTTTTATTAAATAATATAAATACCAATTATCGATAAAAAAAGCATATGTTATACCAGAAAAATTACTTCTCCTACGATAGAAAGCTAATTAATAACAATATTGTACCAAATATGAGCTCAAAGATTTAAAATTTTGTCAAGATGGCAAGTTTGTTGAAAAGGTAGAAGGACGGTATATCTTCATTGTGTGAGGATGAAATGTTGTTGTGCTTCAAGATCGAGCAGAGCAATACAAGTTTTTTTGATGCAGCTTAAACTTTTTGGATGATGTTTGTAGCTCTATTATTATGACTAAAGCCCTAGGTGTAGTTGATAAATTATGGTTAGGCTTTGGAAGGTTTAACAATTGGTTTTAAGGACTAATTTGTGGAATGTTTTGAATGTAATTTCTAAATGTGGGAAAAAATCACTTACAGTCATTGTCCCTTGGTCAATTTTGCCTTTCTGAGTGCTCTCACCTCTCGCTCTGGCTTTCCTCCTACCAAATGGTTCCTAGTCTTCCTCCTTGACTCAATGACCTTGCAACACTCATCCAGTGAAGTCTCGCGACTCTTCAATCAGGGGCTAGATGAAGTGGTTCTTGATGCAACTATCCAATTAGGGTCTTGGTGCAGTATTCTATGTTGTGCTCCTACGCACACATGATTGAAATTCAAAATATATAGTTTATATATATGCTATATCAACATATAATTTATATACAAAATATATATGCTATGTCAACATATAGTTTATTTTATTTTTTACAAAATATAATTTTTGTATAGTGGCTTGATGAGATTATATAGTTGGCTTTCTCTTTCTTTAAAATTATTGATGATTTATATCATAGATATGATTGAATATCATGTATAGTCCTAGTGATTGTTAAAAAGGCTTATGATATGTGATGTTTAATCATGATGGATGTTTAAGAATCAGTGATTGAAATACTTATCCTTGTGTATAATGATTTTTCTTCTATCCTATGATTCATTGGTTGTTGGTTTAAAACACTCATTACAACTAACATGGATATGAATTATGATGTGGGTGTGAGAAGGGATTGTTGAATATGAAGGAATGTTTTAGGAAAGTACTCCTTAATCCAAATGAGTCATTTTATTGTCATGGAATGTGTTAAGAGACTTCAAAAATATATTCAATCTAGCTAATATTGACACATCTAAAGCATACCAAAGGCACTTCAGAGAAATGCTATGACATAAAGAAGATTGTTTAGGTGATGCCAAGTCTTGATCCATGAGGGTAGGAAAACATAGATGCATTGGTAAAAAAGGTTCCATTCAACTTGAGAAGAATGGTTTATTTGATCATTTCCGTTGAAGTTCATTAATGAAAGACATGAAGGATAAAACAGTTAAATATGCATTAATTACATAGTTTTCTTAATATATGAACATGAGTGCTATATGTGGGGAAAAATATGGCTCCCATGAGGGTCAAACCCAGCATGTAGTAACAAAAGGAAACAAAATCGATGAATTCCACTAAGAGGCATCCCTTACCTCTTAATATAATTCCATAGGTGGGTTTATCCTCCAATATAGTGCCATTGGTTAGCTTATCATGTGAACTTACGCTATAAGTAGGATTACCATAAACTTTCATAACATGCATGTATGGATTCAAAAAGGATGTTTATACGTTCTTATGAATTTGAAAGAAAGGCATGTTTTGACTTTTCCAATAGGTGTTAGGGGTTAATTTGACTTGGTTTTAGCATTAGAGTGACAAACCTTGTGGTTTAGGTGTTGGAACCCTATTTTTCTTATAAAGTTTAGTCTTTCTCAAATAATAAGTTAACTCCCATAGTCTTGTCATCACCAAGCTTTTGTATTCAACCAGAAAAACAAATTCTTCTCTAAGACTCCGCTCAGAATTTTCTAAGTTGTCTACAAACATTGGATTGAGAAGAATGGTTTATTTGATCATTGTTGTTGAATTTCATTAATGAAAGACATGAAGGACAAAATAGTTAAATATGCATCAATTACAGAGTTTTCTTAATACATGAACATGAGTGCCATATGTGAGGACAAATGTGGCTCCCATGAGGGTTGAGCCCAGTATGTAGTAACAAAAGGAAACAAAATCTATGAATTCCACTAAGAGGCATCCCTTACCTCTTAAATTAATTCCATAGGTGGGTTTATTCTCCAATATAGTGCCATTGGTTATCTTATCATGTGAACTTCCACTATAAGTAGGATTGCCATACACTTTCATAACATGCATGTGTGGTTTCAAAAAAGATGTTTATATGTTCTTGTGAATTTAAAAGAAAGGCATGTTTTGACTTTTCCAATAGGTGTTACGTGTTAATTTGACTTGGTTTTAGCATTAGAGTGACAAACCTTGTGGTTTAGGTGTTGGAACCCTATTTTTCTTACAAAGTTTAGTCTTTCTCAAATAATAAGTTAACTCCCCTAGTTCGGTCATCACCAAGATTTTGTATTCAACCAGAAAAACAAATTCTTCTCTAAGGCTCCACTTAGAATTTTCTAAGTTGTCTACAAACATTGGATTGAGAAGAATGGTTTATTTGATCATTGTTGTTGAAGTTCATTAATGAAAGACATGAAGGATAAAATCGTTAAATATGCATCAATTACAAAGTTTTCTTAATACATGAACATGAGTGCTATATGTGGGGATAAATGTGGCTCCCATGAGGGTTGAGCCCAGCATGTAGTAAAAAAATGAAACGGAATCTATGAATTCATTTCAGAAAGTCAAGGAAGAAATACAATATACTCCTTATATGAAATATTCAGTATCGACAAGACTCATGGAATGCTACAATGAAAAAGAATATTTCAGAGGAGCTAATAACAACAACATAGTAACTATTACCTTCTCCGAAAGGGATATTTTGTGCCAAAAAAGGATTTCATATCGGCATATGATCACATTTGATATGCCGAAAATACAAATTTCAGTGTATTGTATATGTTCTACCAAATATAAAAGTAATTTTTCGAAAGCACATCCTACAACGAAGAGAAGATATATCCAGGTAAGTCATGCAGGTTATACCAACAATATAAGGTGTTTTTTCTTCCCACCAAATGTTTTTCGGCAAAGTATTTGAAGTCTCTTAAACCCTAGTTTTCTTTACACTACCTCAGCAACATCGACGATTGATATTTGAAGTTTTAAGCTTGGTGCCCAGAATATGGAATTGAGATCTTAAGTAACCCAGAGTTGATTGTGTGACTTCTCGACTTGCATGTAGTCACCATTAGTAACGTATACATGGTAAGTGAATGTCTTGTCGAGTACATATCATAATTGGTAAAGATTGTGATTTGGAAAGAAAGGATAGATAAGATCATGGTATAATTGCTTGATTCAGAATAAGGCTGAACATAATGAGTAAAAGCTTGTACGAGTCTTCTGAAGTTTATAGATGGCATATAAGGAGGGATTTGAAAGAAAAAATGCACGAGTCATGATTTGAATGATGGAGTAGTTGCAGCACTATTTTTGGAATCCTCTTTTTTCTATAAAATCAGCAAAGTTGTTCATTAACAAGAAAACACAATGAGTCTTATTTCCCAAAGAAGTCGACTAGCCTTGCCCGAGATGAAGCAACAGATTTGTGCTTTTGTGTTGTTCTCATTTTACGACACTGGTTGAAAAGAGTGCCATTAGGTTGCTAGATAATTGGGGGATCTTGGAAAGGATATGGATAATCACGGGGATCTTGGAAGGTCTTCTAATTTGTGAGGATCCTTTCAAGGATTGTCCATTTTTTCCCCTACACCATCGAATCAGTCAGAGGGGGTGGAAGAGCGCAGAAGATGAGCAACCAAGGAGGATGAATGGATCAAGTTCGCAAAAAGCTAGATCCTATTGACTCTAGATTTTACCTTGGAAACAAACAGCCTTATGGGAAATTCAGTGACGGAGGACCTATTCCGTGGGTTCCACTGAATAACCTTCGGGATTGAAAAGTTGACTCTTCCTTATGGGTTTGGAGGGAAAAGGGGGAAGAAAGAAACATTAAGAACAGTAAATCTAGACTATTGAGGCGATACACCAAATCTTTTAAAAGACATGAGCATACAAAATCCAAAAATATATGACTTTCATAAGCCCATTCAACAATCTACAAGTTCGGATCAGGAACATAACCGAGATACAATTAAATTTCTTTGTGACATAAGGAAAAACTCATCATGCATTTACCAGATAACAAGTGTGAAACATAGTTTAATCGGCAAAATCTTAGATAGATGTATTCCCAAAGTTATTGGAATTCTAATAGAGCAACATAGAAAAGACCATCAAAGCATACTAAAAGAAGTATCATAAAGGCCGCAGGCACAATTTTAATAACCTTCTTCAGACAAACAGTAATAGTTTTTTTAAAGGCTAAAATCTCTACTTGGGAAACTTAATTGTTCTTCCAAAAGTTCTGAACTCCTAGCAATAGGGAAAAATTAGCATAAATAGAGCACCTAGCTCTTGAAAACAGCTCCCAAAACACGCCAAAAAGGTATAACCTCCCTGAACAAAAAAACATGTTGTGTCGCCCTGAAGATCACACCCAGCAAAACGGCCCCTGGAATTCCACTTCTCACCTGCAATGGTCTTCATACTACCACAAACTGAAAAGATTTTACTAAGTGTGGACAGGCTGCTAGAAAAACTACAGAAATGCGGGTAACTGCTTGCTTACTACACTAAAAGGTGGGCCCCAAAAAGGAAACCAGTCAGCACGCCTTTCCATTTGTCACTATCGTGCTACTCCAAAAACTAGATGCCAAATATGAACCAAGGGAGTAATGTCGTGCTGACAATTGTTCTATGCGCCCTACGCTGCTGGAAAACTAAAGAGGCAAACCAAACAGGGGAACCGAGTGGAAAACCTTAGACCGGGGGGTTTTAATGTGAACATTTCTTAGCAACTAACAGGGGAAATTCTGCCTGAATAATAGGAGAACCCAAAATTACTGGCTCGCAGACCAGATTTCATGCCAAAATGGGATGGAGAAGATCGAAGGACTATTGCAAAGGCAACCATTCATCCTCAAAGTGCATAGCTTGCGCCTCTAAATTCTGGAAATATTGATCCAGGAAAATTACTTCATCAAAAGTTAAGGGTACTGACTCGTCTTGGACTTGTCTCAGGAGAGCAGAGAGCTGGGCCAAAGGGTGTAAAAGACACTCCACCTCGGTCACCGAAATAGGATTTCCCAGGTGTTGTAGGAAAGCTCTATCTTGTTGCAAATATTTCACATGGCGTAATATTTGTTCAATCCCTAGCACAGTATCATCTGCGAGAAAAGGAGAGGGTAGGCGCAATGAAACAAACCTCTCTAAATGCCACTTGATGTTTGGAACTGAAAATTACAAAGGTGCCAGTACCACTGAAGCCTGGATGATTATCATGTGTCGATTTATGAAAACATTCATTTTTTTAATCAATTGTCGACTGGCAACAATCCCTTTCCCCCTTAGTCCCTCATCCTGAGCGGAATACAACAACTGAATAAGACTTTGGGCTACTGGGAACTTAGGACCGATGACAAGCATGGAACTGCTAATGAGGGCATTGACCTCAGCATAGACGGATTGTGTGTCACTAAGGAGTCTTAACATAGGCTACAGAGAGGGACAGTATTGCTTTACCTTTTCCCAATGAGAAACATACAGCTCTGTCAACATAGTAGAAAAATCTGGAGAAATCTACTACGGAGGTGGAATGTTCAGTAATCGTGAAATTTCATTATCCTTTGCAACCATTTCCTGCTGGAGCCGACTGTATTTGCTTTGTTCAATGGCCACTTGATTCTCCAAAGTAAGGATCTTTGCCTCCCCAGTCCAAACATCCTGTTGCAGCTGCAATGTACAATCTTTTTCATGCCGCAAAAGAGTCTCCAACTCTAAAATGTGCTCACCAGATTGTCCAAGACTAGTCTCTCTCGCTTTCAGCTCTACTTCAAAATTTGTGTTTTCCTCAGACAATTATACTTGGGCCTCACTCAGTTGATGGGAATAATCCTCTTTGAGAAGGATTTCTTCGTGCAGCTGCATCTGGACTTGGGTAACATCCCTAGAGGCAACCTTTAATTGTTGTATTTTTGCATCCCTCTCTTGCAATTCCTTCAAAGCCACATTCCGTATCGCTTCTTAGCCTTTTAGCTGAGAGCTCACATTGTTAAAGGTCGACTGCAACTTCCCTTTCTCTAAATTAGCCTGAGCTAGCAGACTTTGCAGACGATTGATTTCTGAGCCCCGGGCTTTGTCTTCCTTCCTTTGCTGAGTAAGGGAATCTCGGAGAGTAACATTCTCTTCTTGGAGCTTTTCCAGACGATGACTTTTCTTGATAAAATTTGTGGATACTGCTTTTGAAGTCTCCTCCATCATTCCAACCTTGTCAGATGTCATGGCTCTTTGAAGACTAACGCTGATGGCTTGCAGTGTGTAATCATCCGATCTCATTTGAGATTTCGGTTTGTCAACTTTGGGAACAAGATTTGCAAAGTAGAGGCAATCCTTTTGCTCACTGAAGTGTGTTTGTAAACGAGGGCAGGCTAGAGGAGCACCTTCCTTTTCCTTCCACTTGCTCATCTTACCCAGGCTAGCGGTTCTATCATAAGCAACCTGCTGCTGGAAATCATCTGGATTATCGATAGCTTGACCTGCAAAAGCTACACCAAGAGGGACTGCCTCGGGGAAATGCGAAATGGGCCCAGTGAAAGCAGTTTGGATGGGGTGGGCCAGAGCTGATGGGGAAAATAATGGGACAAAAAGGGAAGCCCCTAACGGGAAAGGGTTTGAGGATGTTGCACCCATAACCTGAGGAGAGGACTCTCCAAAACCTAGCCTACGCGACACAGGGGTTGCTTCAGATGCTGGGGATGGAAATGCTGTGGATATGAAAGTCATGGCCAGGAAAGGGACAAAAGCTTGTGGGAGCACATCTTGGGGATCAACCGGTGTACCTCCCAGGGCTAGAGTGAGAGCGGTAGGGACTAAGGTCTGCATTGCGGTCATGGGGATAGCTGAAAGAATATCCTGAGCCTGAGATGAGGGAAAAAAAGAACGTACCTGAAAAATGGAAGGTGGCGGCTGCTGAAGATCTAAAGGTGTTGCTAAAAATTGAGAGGGTGGGTTTTCTCCTGATACACTAAGATATGGTTTCTTCTTTGGAGGGCTCTCAAAGGACTGCTTCTCAGATCACCTCTTACTAGCCCGTGAACGAGGCCTACGAGTTGCACTATCCAAAAGAAGGAGAATTTGTGGTTCCGGATCTTGCCCTTCGATATTTATAACCTCAACCTTCTGCCGCACGACAACCTCGGGAGATGAGTCCCCACATGAGGAACTATCACCTGTCTCATCATCAAATTTATTTACCCTACACCATTCCTACTCAAAATGCTCATCTAGGGGTGCATTCCCGATGCTGGCTCTAGGCTGATCTACCTCCTGACGATAAACCCAAAAATCTTCCCTTTTCTTTCTAGACCAAACTAAAGTCTTCATTCTTTCCAACAACGCCTGAGGAATAGGTTTTGTGGGGTTGAACCTTTGCAAGGGAGAATAGAACTTTAGCCATGGGGACATTTTAAAACAGGAAAATCGTTAGGGACCACATACAAGTTCAGGTCGTCAACCCGGGGGTTTGTGCGCTCTGCCCATAAATTCTGAGGCTCATGCCCGACAACATTCTTTCTTTTTCTTAAGCAACCATTGGGATCATAGCTCCAAGAGTCATCAATCACTACAAAACCAAGATGCACCATCTTTGACATTAGGATTTCTTCTGTAATTTTTCTTCTCACCAGGGTGATTGGGCCGATGGCCTTGTTATCCTTGGTGATAGAGGTATCATGCTTTCCAGCCCCAATGGCTCCTTTGATTCTCACCAACTGAATTGCCATTTCAAGGGCCAGGGTTTGGTTAGTTATGTAAGTGGGTAGCTGGAAAGGTTCTTCAAAGAACCCATGCACATGGATGAAAGAAAAATCAGGGCCCACGAACCAGTCGTAAGGAGGGGGCTCATTTTGCATTCAGTTCATCTGAATCTGAGAGAAACGGGCTAATGGCTCATTGGGGATCACTCCAAAGTCCTTGAGTACGGGAGCCATGAACAGATCTTAAAACTGATAGGAATCATAGGAGGCTAGCAGTAGGGGTGTCCAGCAGGACACCGACATTACATTTCCAAACTCGTCGTAAGTGGCCAAGCACATGAACTGTACGAAGAAAGATTCATTTTGGTGCAAAAGCAGGTGTACCAATACCGAAGAGAATCTAAAGCACTGCAATTGCTGGAACTCAGATAATTGCTTACTGATGGCTCTAGCAATAGTTACAAAGAAGTCAAAGTGAAAAGGCTCTCTTTACTTCCTACATTTGAAGAGAAAACCCATCATGGAAGCTATGATATCTCAGTTGTTGTCATGACCACACAGCCATGCCAGGGTAGAAGAGATATCTTTGAGGTCGTCTTGCTTTAGGTCACTGTAGGACAAAGGGAACTTCAGAAGTCCAGTCGACAGACTTTGATTGAGCGTATTGTGACAGAAAGTCAAAGCATCTCTCTTGGTGCTCTAGAACTCCTCCATTGAGCTTTCTAAAAAAACCTTTGTTGCTTCAAAAATTGGGAAGCACATCATCTCCCTAATGGCTTCCAAAGATATGACCTATCTCAGGAGGGAGCCACTAACAGAGCACGAGGTGGGATCAAAAACCTCCGCACAAGCTGCTACGAGCTCAGGGCAGTATGAGAATGCAGGAACCAAGGATTGGGGAGTACCATTGTTCCACAAATGCACCACCACAGATTGAGGGTCAGTTCTATGATGCAACATCCTCGAGCAAGAAGCCTCTCTGAGGTTCTTGGGCTGCTTACGGATCTTGGGTTCAAAAATATTTTCCAAATAATCCAAAACAACAGATGCATTTCGGGTTGTCATTTTAGCCTTGGCCTTCATTTTTGGATACTCCTTCTTTGGAGGGATGGCATGTGCAGAATAAGATAGTTCTTCGAAAACATTAACCCAGAAACCTCTGGGAACAACACTTGTGGATGCGGCCTTAGAATCCATTATGGGCAGAAACCTTCCCTTCTTTTTCCTGGAAAAACTAAAGATGGGAGATAAAAAATTTCTCACCTTCTTTTTCTCTTGCTTTTGAAAAAAAAATAGACCAATAGGAGGGAAAAGCTTCAAGCCTTAATTACATAACATGCCTGGATTTTCGTGAAAGCCAAGTGCTTAATGGTGAGGTTCTACTTACATGTGTGCCAATTCAAATTGCTACTGCAATAAACCCCCGCAGATGAAGGGCACTGTCATTCTCGCTTCCCTAGAATACCTTTGGCTAATTTAACATTACTCAGGGGAAGTTCCTCAGGCAAATCTTTTCTTTGATCGAGAGGATCGGTCAAAAATAATGATCGCGCAGGCTGAAATAGTCTGGCGAAACTTTAAAGCGTGACATACCTGAAAGTACTCATGTCTCTTTGCTCATATCCACCTCTCTCTTCAAGGTAACTGACAAGACCCTGGTATCCTGAAGACAATCCCATTCGCATGACACGAATTAATAGAGACATGATAGAAACATTAGAATTTGGGAAGGCATGAGCTCTGAGCATTGGACATCCTTCTGCCAAAATTCTACTATAAGTATGTCTTTTCAGACATTCTTTTACCATATTGCAAGCTTTAACGACAAAGCTTCTGTAGAAATGGATACTCCTATTAGGCTCATCAGTAAGAAAGCACAGGTCACTTTCTTGGGAAACATCTCCGACTGGAGGTTGCAGGGGATGACATGCAGGAAGACCCCTTTAATAATAGCCGCCATTAAATGTATACTTGGAGAGGATTTTGTTGGTAACCCAGACCGATATCGAGTGAATATGGATATCTGCTTGCAATTCATAGCCTCTCTACTGGATTTCGATTAGTATGGGGTGCTAGTGATGCAGCTGACTCGGGTTCTCTTTTCTGAGGATTACTTGGGTGGACTAGAGAATGTAGTTACATACTATGTACCCTTCTGAGGGCTCCCTATGGTGTCTGACTTGGAGTGGTTCATCACACTCAACGTGAAGGTGGCTTGGCATCCACTTATCGGTGGGCTGAAAACCATGATGCTATCCTCTCATCGGTATTGCGCCGAGCTTGCTGCAGAATTTCTTCTACACGTCCATTTGATAATCCTAGTTCCAGAAGGCACATACTGGTATACTGGATTCAGAGACTATATCTTCCCGAGAATTTTAATGCTAGATCAGCAACCAAACCTGGTTGTCATTTTCATGCCTAGGGAGCTCAAGAGTTCCTCTGAATCAGAGTGGCTGGGGGAAGAAGAAAAATCTGACACTGATGAGGGAGAGATTGAAGAGAGCCACTGAAGAGGTGATGAACCATCAACTTGGATTTGAACCAAAAATATGTCAAAAAATGAGAGGCCAAGAGCCTACTCATTTTGTAACGAAAATATAAGAAGCTCTTAATATAATTGATTTTTGTTTTTCTCCTTTATCTATCTTCTCTTTTTCTCTATCTACTTTCTTGATTCTAACTAGAAATAAATAAGATAAATAGGCACTATATACATTATGAACATGATATACATTATATATCTTAAAAGGGAATGGAACCCTTAATGAAAAGGTTTGAGGTGGAAACCGTTAACCGGGATGGGGAGGGGGTCCCCATTCATGTCTTCTAACTCGAAAGCATTGAAACCTTTGCAACCTATAATGCGGAAAGGTCCCTCCCATAGGCAGTCAAACTTGGCGTGTTGACCAGGTTTCGCCATCCTCTCATTATATTTCAATACGAGGTCTCTGAGTTCAAAAATTAGATTAGAACTCTTTTTACTGTCAAACCATCTTTTGACGACTTCTTGTCTATCTTGGAGAGCCATGAAAGCTGCCTCCCTTGCTTCTTTTAGCTCCATAATCTCTGCCAACCTTACGGCCATGGGGCCATTTTCGGCAACTTCAATTGATTTTAGCAATTGCAACACCAGGATCTCTAGTGACATGGGGAAAAGTGCATATTTTCCGTATACCAACTTGTACGAGGAGTTTTTAAGAATTTGTTTGAGCATTATGCGGTCTATCCATAGTGCACTTCTTAGGTGGTGGTGGCACTCCTTCTTGTATTCAGAACCTATCCTTTTGATAAGTCTGATCAGGTTTTTGTTAGTGGATTTAGCAAGTCCATTCCCTTGAGGATAGTAGTTAGAAGAGGTTTTGAGATAAATACCTCTGTTGAGGGCAAATTGGGTAATTCACGAGCCTGTGAATGCGCATGAATTATCTAATATAATGGTTTTTGGGGGACCGTATCGACACGTCAGATCCTCTAGGAAAGCCAACACCTCTCTTTCTGATGAATTCCATAAAGGAATGGCTTCAGACCATCTGGTGAAATAATCAGTAGCAGTCAGGATCCACTTATGTCCAGCTGAACTTGGGGGGTTGATCATTCTGATAAAATCAAGGCCCTATTGAGTGAAAGGCTCTTCCACTGACACGGACCTGAGTGGCATTGCATCTTTTTTACTTCTTCCTATGTAATATTGGCACTCTTTGCATCCCCTTACTAAATTGTGTGTATCTTTGAACATGGACGACCAAAAATATCCAACTTGGGTAATCTTGATAGCGGTTGTGGGTGCAGAGAAGTGGCCTCCTGAGGAGCCATAGTGAAACTCATGTAGGATTTTATCAGCTTGGCTCCGGTCCACATAGCGGAGCAAAACTCCATCAAAATTCCTTTTGAAAAGAGTTCCATCTATTAAGCGGAAACCACTATTTTGGAGTCTGTAGAGCCTCTTCTTAGCCGGGGGAAGATTTTTGGGAAAAATCCCAATCTTCATAAAATGCTTCCTTTTGTCAATCCAGCTATCACTGGGAACATCCGACACAAACATAACTATTTCCTCTACTGTTGCTTCATCATCATGGCGTTCATAGTCCTGCACTATATATTTACACAGGCCTCTCCCGCAAACAAGCTTTGTTGTCTTGATATCGACATCATATTCTAGAATCTTAGTGATCCAATTTCCCCTTTTTTTAGTGATGTCGCCCTCCATGATGTATTCCCTTACTGCGGGATGGGTTACGTACAATGTGATTTTATTATAGGTAATGAAATGCCTGAATTTCTTTAGTCCTTTTACGGTGGCTAAGGCCTGCTTTTTGACAAAGTTATATTGGGCCTCATAATCCTTAAGAGTTTTTGAATGGAAAGCTATGGGACTCTCTCCTCCTTCTTGGGAATCTTTTTGGGTTAGAACCATGGTGATGCTATGCTGACCAGAATAAACATACATTATGAAATCCTTAGACATGTCTGGGTTAGACAATACAGGAGTGGAACATATAGCATTTTTTATTTTATCAAAAACTTTTTTGGCTTCAGAAGTCCATTTGAAATGTTTATCTTTTTTTAGCATGAGAGTGATGGGTCTTATTATTCTGGCAAAGTCAGAGATAAAATGACTAACAAAATTGACCTTTCCTAGAAAATATTGGACTCCCTTTTTGTTGACCGGAAGGGGAAGGTCTTTAATAGCCTTGACCTGGTCTGGATCAATGGAGACACCCTCTTTTGAAACTATATGCCCAAGAAATTTTCCTTGAGGAACCCCAAAGATACATTTTTTGGAGTTTAAGGAGATCCCAAATTCAAGACATTTTTGGAGGACTAACTCGAGATGATCAAAATGATCCTCCCGGTGTTTGGAAAACACAGTCAAGGCATCTAAGTATATTAAGATGATCTTATTAATTAGCTCTTTGAAGGCTAAATCCATGGCCCTTTGAAAGGTTGCTCCAGCATTTGACAATCCGAAAGGCATCTTTTGGTATGCAAACATTCCCCACTTAGTAGCGAACATTGTCTTGTGCTGGTCCTCTGCTTTCACACTTACCTAGTTATATCCTGAGAAACTGTCGAGCATTGAGAACATTTCTGATCTGGCCACTATGCTCAATAATTGTTCCATGGATAGCAAGGGATAGTGGTCTTTGAGCGATGCTCGATTCAGATCTCGAAAGTCCACACAGAGCCAGATATCTCCATTTTTCTTCCTAACAGGGACCAAATTTGACACCCATGTATTGTGCTTTATGGGGTAAATAATCTTTGATTCGAGTAGCTTTTTCAACTCTTGAGCCATGAGGGATTCAATTTTTGGGTTAACTAGTCTTTTCTTCTGTCAGACTAGCTTAGCCTCATTTGCAAGCTCGATGGTATGCTAGATGATGTTAGGATAGTAACCCCTTAAATCCTCATAAGACAAAGCCATGACACCTTCATATTCATCACAGTATCGGGCCAACTTCTTTTTGTCTTCAGTGGAAACACCTTTTCCTACCTTGAGAATTCTTCTGTTGTCGACTGACATCTTGGCATAATCTTCTTTATTTGTTGTGAGCTTTTGCTTATCCTTTTTAGCATCCTCATGGTCAAACAGGTTCTCTAAGGTGATCAAACCATTATGGAGCTTATTTGACTTTAACTGAATGACCTAATTCCTGTAAGCTTCTCTTATCTTAGGCTGCAGTTGGTCAAAAAATTCTCCCGAGCTTTGGATGAACAAATCGATCTGTTCATCACTTTCGAACACTTACCAATATCTATCATTATCGGGAATAGTCAGGCGGACCACCATGCTGACTGCTTGGGATCCAGTTAGGAAGTCTGTAGCAGGATCAAAATGTGCTCCTATGGTGGCCATTTGATCTGCTATGGTATTTAGTTTCTGAGGAATGCTTATGATATTGAAAGCATAAAAAATTTCTATTAGATCCCACACTCTGGCGTGGTAAGACCTCATGCAGACATGCTTAGCACTGGATATCCCTCAAACTTGATGAACCACTAGCTCATAATCATCAAGGACTTTCAATTTTTTAATGTCCATCTTTTCCGCTATGTTCAAACCTTGAATCAGCCCTTCATTCTCTGCTTCAATATTTGAGCATGCAAACTGCAACCAGAAAGGCTTTAGGATTTGATCACCCAAAGGGGGAGTGAGAAAAACTCCCGCTTCAGGGCCCATTTTGCATTTAGCACCGTCGAAGTGTAGGGTGCATAGTGCCGAAGACAACTAATCTTCAGAGAACGGATCCTTAGTGAGCTTTGGGATGATCTGATTTTCTTCAAAAATACAATAGGTACCCAGGCTGGTGGCATGGTAATTAGAGAAGGGCTCTGAATCTATGAACTCATTCAGGAAAGCTTCTTGCTCAGGCGGAATCTCTCCCATTACTTCTTCATCTTCTAAAAGCTCTACCACCTTTCATTCATCATTGGATATAGAGGTGTGGGTAGGCTCAAAATTAATCAAGGCCTGGTCAGCTATGTGCTAAGCGTGAAGGGGTTCTGAAAGGATTTTCATCTTGGTGTTGTTTTGGGTATAGAGGATAAGATGGGACCAATCTAGGGACATATAGCCTCCTATTTTAATGATAAAATCTTGAGAAAGACAGAGTCCAAAGACATGGGGGATATCAATGACTACTACTTCTTGTGACACTGTCACACTTGGACATACAAATAATGTTAGGGGGAGGCTTTTGATGAGACCTACCATCTGAACCCTATTCCCATTGAGCTACATAACTCCTTTATTCAAAGGATCACACCTGATGTTTAATATTTTGGCAATTTGCTTAGGCATGACAGTAGTGCTATCCCCGGAATCTATCATGGAGTTATGCAAAAGTTTATCTCCAACTATAAGGGTAAGGTAGAAAGGATTTGGCTTAGGCTTACCTTCTCCTTGGGCAATAGGGGGCGAGCTTTCATTTATCAATATGGCCAGAGAGCACACTTTACCCACTACTAGTCAGGGACCTGTTCTGCCAGTCTGAAGGGATTGTGGAGCTACCGCACTTACGTCCTTTTGGTCACGAGACAATGCCTCTCTTAGTCTGTTCTTTTTCTCTGCGATACTCAGGAGATCCCATAGAGAGACATGAGTCGGGGATTTCTTCAACTTTTCAACTACATCTAGCACCTGAGGCATGAGAACCTTTGGCTCTTTCAACTTATAAGGGATGAACTCTTTCCTTGGATAGGCAGAATTGATGACCGGTGATTCTGGGGGCCTGTCCATGGGCACTGATCTCATACTATCGGTGTCTTCCCTGGTTAAATGCCTTTTAGAGTGAAGATTGTAATTTGAGTGCACAAGAGGGGCTCGATCCTTTGGGTGATTATGCCATTGGTCAGTACTGCATCCTTGTCCTCCATCCATGAAAAAAGTGCATGGTCAGGGGCGATCTCCACTTCTTGTTGTAATGACATCCCTTGCATCTGAGCGACAAAAGCCGCATTGTCCATACTCGGAGATGTATATGCAGATTCATCTGGTGTCATGCCTGAGTTCCTTTGTTCTGCAACCTTCTGCTGCAAATTCCCTCTTGGGCAATTCCTCGGAGTATGAGCATTGTTGCATGAGAAACACCAAGAGTTGGTGTCATCTACCAAGTTATTTTGACCTACTGTCAGTTCTCTACCAGCAATTGGGTAGACAGCCTACAACGGATTAGGGACTGGGACTATTTGGCCATTCGGCAGAAGAGGTTTCTCAGCATGATGATTTGTATGTTGGTATGGGGGTCGGTTCCCTTGGAAATTTTGCTGAAAAGGGGGCTTGGCAGGTAAGACTTGGGCCCTTTTTAGGTTGACAATTTCATTGGAGAAGGATCTCAGAAGATTTTTCATATCACTAACTTCAGCAGCCAAAGAAGCAGTTTGGGGAGTAGGGAACGAGTACATAGACTGTGGAGCGGATGTACTGAGAGCGGCCTCTTCCACAACTTGGGTAGATATTTCAGGGAATACTGGCATTATAGGGTGAGGGGCTAGCTTTCCAACGTCAATAAGGTTATTTTCAGCTTGGACTGCTATATCAAATGCTTGCGAAAGAGTATTACCTCCTAAAGATTGAATCATCACTGATATGTCATAATTGAAAGCTTTTAGATAGAATACAAAAGCCATATCTGTCGGAGGATGAGCAGACAATGGTATCCTCTGCCAGGTTCATTGAAACCTCAAGTTAAAATTGGTTAGTGCTTCGGTCAGATCTCTCTTTATTGTAATGGGTTGGTGTATTAAGGACAATCTGTCAACTTTATCCAAGAATCTCTAAAAGAAATGATCTCCCAGCTGATCCCAATCTCCTATAGTGTTGGGGCCTAAGGATCTGAACCAGTCCAAAGATTTTCCTTTGAAAGATGCTATGAGCAATCTCAGAGCTACATTTTGCTCGATGATACCATGGACAGTGCAAACAGTAGCTACATCTTGCAAATGCTCTCCAAGGGTTTTATGACATTCTCCTATGAACTTAGGAATGACCTTAAGCGCGGATGCAGGGATGGCTCCCCAAACCACGAGTGGAACTGGGGGAATGAGGGGGATACCATTATCCCAGGTCACAAAATTTCTAGGGGGGACTTGTGCCATCACAGCGTGTATGATTGTGGGAAAACCCTGAGAGGATGAAACTGTGGCTGAATGGATGGTCACCAATGGAGGAAAAAGAAGGTGAGGGTTTAAATTCATCTAAATCTTGGTGATAGGCCTATGACTCATAAACTAGCTCAGAAATATATTTTGAAGTAATTGGTCCCACTAGGTGTGCCAGAAAAAGAACTATTGAATCTAGATTTTACCTTGGAAACAAACAGCCTTATGGGAAATTCGGTGACGGGGGACCTGTTACGCAGGTTCCACCGAATAACCTCTTGGATTGAGAAGCCAACTCTTCCTTATGGGTTTGGAGGGAAAAGGGGGAAGAAAGAAACATTAAGAACAGTAAATCTAGACTATTGAGGTGATACGCCAGATCTTTTAAAAGACATGAGCATACAAAATCCAAAAACATATGACTTTCATAAGCCCATTCAACAATCTACAAGTCCGGATCGGGAACATAACCAAGATACAATTAAATTTCTTTGCGACATAAGGAAATACTCATCATGCATTTACTAGATAACAAGTGTGAAACATAGTTTAATCGGCAAAATCTTAGATAGATGTATTCCCAAAGTTATTGGAATTCTAATAGAACAGCACAGAAAAGACCATCAAAGCATACTGAAAGAAGTATCATAAAGGCCGCAGGCACAATTTTAATAGCTTTCTTCAGACAAACAATAATAGTTTTTTTAAAGGCTAAAATCTCTACTTAGGAAACTTAATTGTTCTTCCAAAAGTTATGAACTCCTAGCAATAGGGAAAAAACTAGCATAAATAGAGCACCCGGCTCTTGAAAACAGCTCCCAAAACATGCCAAAAAGGCCTAACCCCCCTGAATAGAAAAACATGTTGTGTCACCCTGAAGATCACACCCAACAAAACAGCCCTTGGAATTCCACTTCTCACCTACAACGGTCTTCATACTGCCACAAAAACTGAAAAGATTTTACTAATCGCGGACAACCTGCTAGAAAAACTACAGAAATGCGGGTAACCTCTTGCTTATGGTGCTAAAAGGTGGGCCCCAAAAAGGAAACCAGTTAGCACGCCTTTCCATTTGTCACTATCATTCTACTCCAAAAACTAGATGCCAAATATGGACCGAGGGAGTAACGTCGTGCCGACAATTGTCCTGCGCGCCCTGCGCTGCTGGAAAACTAAAGAGGCAAACCAAACAGGGGAACCCAATGGAAAACCTTAGACCGGGGGTTTTTAATGTGAACAGATCCTATTGGCACATGGAAGTTTCCACCACTTATCAATTCACAATATTTTTGAATGAGCTCTTCTTTCCACCCTCATTGCTACCAATTCAGGGAAAAGGGCTCCTTCTCTAGGTGTGAGGATGCTCAATTTTTCATCCCGCAGGGCACGACTTCGAAGTAGTTGGGATTTTTCACAGGATGAAGTGGTGGACTTCATGCCTCCATTTGGAAGCATCTACAGTGCAATGGTGGCACAACTGAGAAGTAGTTAAGACTCTATGATAACTTTTTTTGGACATTTTCTCTTTTCTTGTTGGTTTTGTAGAAGTTTATTTTCTTGTTATGGGATAAATGATGAGTCATAATGAATCTGCTAGATGTAAACAACCTATAGCTTGTACATTCCTTATGATATAAAAGGAATACCAAGGCTGTAAGAAAAAGGGAGAGAACAAAAAAAAAATTTCACCTTAGCAAGTCAGGTAGTATAAGCTAGTTTTATCAGTTGTTGTAGAGTCTGCTTCAAAAGGGAGGAGTATGACCAATCATTGTAAGAATTCAATTCGAAGTGAAATAATTTTTTCCATTATTGTATGCTTTGTCTCCTAAATTGTCTTTTTATGAATTCATGTGAACGAATGTGTAAAGGATGGATTTTTTTACCGTGATATTTGTATATCATTGTGTGATTTTGCTCTCGGGTTATTTTCAAGGAAAGTATTAAATTATGTGAGCAAGTTGCAATGGGTTCGGTGTACAATTTTTAGGATATTCAAGAATGGGTTCATATGGTAGTACCTATGACACATAGTCAGGGGCAGAGTTTCATTATCAGCCAGTATAATGTTTCCTCAAAATAGTATTGCTCCAGTAGCCATGGAAGAATGAACGATAGACAATATGTTTTTTATAATATTGCTTCCAATTTTATCTCATGGATGTAATATAAAATCCCCATATGTAATCCTACTTTAGCATGTGTTATGGCTTCCTTTTATGTCTTATGGAAGCAAGCCTAATCTGATATGTATAGGTAACCCTGGAAGCTGTTTAGGCCTATACGTAACCCTAGAAGTTGTTTAGGCCTAGAATACTTGTTACTTTTTGTTGAAAATGTTAGAGAAAATCTGGCTAATAAGACCCCCCCACTTTTTTATACATTGTAAAACTTTTATTAAATATCAATATAAATATATACTAGGCTTCCAACATTAGGTACACTCCATAAACAAAATATACTCATTTTTTAGCTTCCTATTATATAACCAATGATTTTAAGCTCCAACATTAGGTACATTCCATAAACAAAATATAGATCATGAATTAATTATGTAATGACATAAAAATTAAAACATCATGAATTAATTATGTAACCATATAAGCCAAATATAATTCTATCAAGAAATCAATATCATATAGATAATATAATCACAAAACTCATACATTTCAATGTCATTTATCTTCTTCATCATCGAACCCTTTGTCTGTATCATCCAATCCATATTCAACATTGTAAGGATAAAGGGTAGGGTTGGAATTACAATTAGGGTTGGGATCAGAATTATAATTAGGAGTAGGGTGAAGATTTAGATTTGGTTAGGGCTAGGGTTAGGATCAAGGTTAAGATTAGCATTAGGATTAGGATTTGGTTTAGGTTTATGATTATGGTTAGGGTTAGGGTTTAGGGATATCAAAGTAGTATTTCAAAAATCAGTTGAATCTAACCTTATTAAATTTTCACATACCATAGTTTTCAATGACAATGCACCCAAACTTGCATGATACAAAGAAATTTAGTACTTTTAGCACTATCATGTAAAATTTCATTCTATGTCCAAATGCATGAAACATAATAATTATAGCCATATCTAATAGAACACAATGAGAGTTGTCTATCTTAGTGGGTCACATTGAGGAAACCAAGGTCAACACTAGTAAGTTGTCTATCTTATATGAATCAATATTAGTTTAGAAAATACATCATTTTTTGATCCATCAAATATACCTAATCAATACATTTCTAATTTTAATCTAAACCCTAACATAACCATGTTTGTCATTTAAAAAGGGATCATGAAATTTTTGTAACCCTACAATTTCATAATGATGCTTAGTACCCCTGGCATGCTAGTCATCACCAAGATTTTGTATTTAAAAGGGTGAAAGGTTGAAGCTACATAAGTTTTCTTTCATCTAGCATAGAGCCCCACATCTCATCTCCATTATGCCCTAGATCCTATCTAAAGCATGCCTGATAAGACTCTAGCATAGCTATATATCTTGGAGCTTCTTTTATATTCATCTGTCCATAGGGATATATTAGATCACACCTTAATAGAATCATAAGTCTCTACTGATATTAATCTAGATCAATTTTAAGCCATAGTGGGTCAGCTCTCCTCATCTTATCAACCTATGTTTAGTTTAGCAAATATGTCATTTTTTGATCTACCAAATGTACCTAATTAATACAATTCTAATTTTAATCTAAAACCTAACATAACCATGTCTATCATTAAAAAAGGGATCATGAAATTTTTGTAACCCTGAAATTTCATAACGATGCTTAGTACCCTTGGCATGTTAGTCATCACCAAGCTTTTGTTTTAAAAGGGTGAAAGGTTGAAGCTACAAAAGTTTTCTTTCATCTAGCATAGAGGCCCACATCTCATCTCCATTATGCCTCAGATCCTATGTAAAGCATACCTAATAAGACCCAAGAAACATCAGTAAAATAACCTTAATTGAGAAACACTTCATTTATATATCGGGATAGCATTATCGAACATGAGGTCTTAACACCTATCACAATAACCAATAAAAGTGGAATGACAATTCTTTGTGATTCTGATAGAACAATCTATTCTAATAACGTTACATAAGTATAGTTATACCGAACACAACACTTGAGATGTCTATCAGAATGACTACCAAAGGTGGAGAAGCATAATTTTGTAATAGTGATAGAGTAAACTATTCTGACATGTGTATTTTGGAATATGTTATGTTGATACAAGTTTTATCAGAACCATATACAAGATTGGGATAGGAATAGAAGGTTGTCCAGATGATGCGAGTTATCCCAATAAAAGAAAATAAGAGGAAATTTATCTACAACAACAAATTTGTTAGAATGGTGCCAAACTTAGAGGCATCGACAGAAAAGAGTTAAGTCAATGTCACATGTACACAACACAATTCAAATTTCAAAAAGACTACTCCATTGATTAGCAAGTTGAAACATTTATTATTGCACGAATGACATTCTCTGAGAATACATTCAAGAAATTTTTTGCACTAGAGTTGTAGACATTTAGGGACAAAATTGGAGTGGGTTGAGAAGAACAATAATAGCGAACAAACAAGTAAGAATCTCGAGAAATTCCTTTGTGATTTACTCAAGAAATTAGGTGAATTGCTTGTAAAATGGAAAGTTCTAGTAGTGTCAAGAAGAGCTAGAGAGGGGAAATGAGTAAGGGTAAAGGAAAGAAGCAGAAAACTAATGAGGCGAACATAGAAATTTGGGTAGAGGAGAGAAAACTGAGTTAGTACTTGTTAGACCAATTGCCTAGTTCTACCCCTAAACCTAAGAGGTATGCGTAGTGGAAACTAGAAGACAATTGCAACAATGTGGGAGATGTGTATACAACTATCAAGGGTTGTAAGTTGTTTTTGTTCCATTACTGTAGGCATGATAGTCTTGAGCCGATTTGCAACTCGTGGAGACTAGGCTTGGGAAACTAGTTGTTCCCAATGTTTATGTTAATGTGGATATACTGAAATTGTTGGAACAAAACGATGACCCCAAGAAGAGGGCGATTTGTAGTGGAGATGGGAAGCCTTGTTTTTATGTGTCAAGAGATGCAATTTCTGAAGTTTTGATTTGCCTAGGATTTATGAACATCCCATTATTCTTGAGGATTTGTTGAAGGAATACCGAAGGTTAGACACAACATATACAAGATGGAGGATGCCTCTTCATATGCTAAGTTCTGATGCACCATTGGAGGCAGAGGGAGGACTTTCCTTTCATGTGAATTTGTTCAAAAATAACTTTAAGTATACCTATTACTTAGTTGGCCAAGTCCTGGGGTTGAACACCCTAGATTTCATGATGATTGAATCCATGGTCATTGCAACAGATGTTCAGAGCCTGAATGCTAGAGAATTGACTATGCTATATTTATAGAAAGACTAGTTGATATAGGGATCACTGCCATCAAGAAGGATTCTTCCAAAATCTACTTCCCCCATTATTCTTTGCTAATGCATATGGTGTTATTTTATGGTCAAGAGATTGGTTTGTGGCCTGAGGAGACGAGAATAAAGCAATTTGATGATGACAATCAACCTTTGTCAGTCCAATTATGGACTTCAATATGGGATTTCATATTTGTGAGATCTGGTTATATTCATTTTGAAGAGTTCTTTGTAAAAAGTTTATACAGGTTCTATGATCACCCGTACAATTTTACACTTTCAAAAGAAGTTAAGAAATTTCTAAGGCCTGTAGACTTTGGGGGGATTGAGATGGTTTGGCATAATTGGGGTGACTGGTACTATTTTTTCTGATGTAACAATGATTAGAGTTTATGGATTTGAGGAATCTCCACTTCTACTGCCCAAGACAATACCTAACAGAGTTGCCTATTTGGAAATCATTAGGTAGATGGGTTTCAAATCACATGCATTTGAGTTCACATGACAAGCAAGCCTGTATGCCTGGAACTTTATGTGCTGGAGAATTCACTGTTACTGGGAAAGAAGGTCAAGAGCTCACATGGCATAAACTAGCCCATTTCAACTTAAAGTTGGGAGCACCAAGGAGAGGCTTTGACCCTAAAGGATATATTCATTTAGCAAAAAAAAGAAACAAAAACTTGGTGAATATGTGCACATCCCATATATAAGGGATGACTTGATAAGAAAAATGGATGAGGAGGCCAAATTGGCCATTGATAACCATAACAGTTAAATGGAGCTAAGGGTGAGAGAGATGCAGATAATTGATGTATCATCTTCCAACAATGAGGGATCATTAGAAGGAGATGAGATTTTGTTTGAGAAGCTCTCCAAGATGTTGATTGAAGAGCAAGTGTCCCCAGTTAGGGATCTAGATGAAGAAGTGACCATAGAAGAGGATCCAAGGCAATTGGCTTGTCAGGATTTCATGTCTGATAATAGTTTTGTAAAGTCTTCTAAATTTAAGTCTTTTTTGTATAAAATAAAAGGTAAATCAGCTAGCGAGAGTGATGGAGAGGTCAATGCCTCTAATGAAAACCAATTATTTATTTCTTTGAAAAGTGAAGTAGAACAGGAAATGAATCAAATGTCTCTTGAGAGAGGGAGGAAATTACTTGAAGATGCAGGCATCTTAATATTTCTTGGATGGGATCTAAATTCAACTATGATATTTGATAGTTTTCTCCATGATGTTGATGCAAAACATAAGTTGTCTCCAAAAGGTGTGACCCAAGTGTACATGGGGTCTGTGTACAACCCAGATGAGAACTCTATGTCGATTTGGTCTTTATATCCTCCACACAAAAGACCCATGGTTATTGATACACAAAAGGCCTTTGGGCACATAATGACTCTGAAGGTTAGCGAAATAGATCCTATAGTTACAGTTGATCTGGGAGGGAATATTGCCAAATTGAATAAGGCACGAATTCAATTGTTGCTAAGAGAAAACAAGTCTACCAAACTTGAGAAAATTAGACTAAAGAAAGAGATTGATCATTTGAGAGAAATGTTGAAACAAAAAGAGCCACAAAAACTATTGACACAAGGTGAAAGCTCGCAACCTCAAACCAAAGCTAGCAAATTGAAAGAAGAGAATCTTCAGCTCCAAGCCTAGTTGAGAAATTTTAACAATGAAACTCTATCTGTACTCATACAAAAGAGGTTTGCAAATTTAATGGTATAGATGGAAAAATATTGGGATATGTACTTTAAGAATGATACTATCATCGAGGAGCACAAGAGATTGGATGAGCTATTACTACTTATCAAGTTGCCATTAGTTTTAATATTCAAAGTCATAATATATATTCTAGTCTGTTAGCACTACCGAATCATGCAGTCATTATAAACAGAGAAGTCGATATGCACAGTCTAGTTAGTTACAGAAGAAAGCAGTCACCGAACGCATTATACACCGAGTTGTCTACCGAGTATCTTTTTATGGCTACCGAACAGTAAAGTTAACACACCGAGTTGATATTCACCGAGTGAAACATGTTACTAGATACATTGAACCTGGACATGCATATGAAAATGTGTTACAAGATCGAGGCACATCTAACCGTTATTACATTGGAAATTGCACTAGAAGATTGTGTATGATTGCGAGGTCAATCTAACGAATGAAATATTTTGTTTAGTTATTCATTCGAGGAATCTTGTTTGTAAGATCGAAGCAATGAATTGGATCACCATTTTAAGAGATCTATATATACAACATTATTGAAGTGTATGTATGCATGAAGGAAGACGGTTACAGAGACACAGAGGTCACCGAGAAGGTTTTCAGAGAATAGTCGAAGAATAGAGTAAACAAAAGGGTTTACCAAGTTACTATATGGGTTACTAAGGTATGCTATAAGCAAGGTAATCTTATCCTGAGCACATAGAATCTGCTATAACATTTCAGATGTAAAGTTGCAGATGTTTGTAATGATTTTATTGTAATATTGTGAAGTTGAAAGAGAAACCTTTAACAGGGTAAAAGACTCTAACCAAGTCTATAAATTGTAAAGCCTCTAACCAGGTGCAACATTCAGAATAAATGTTGTAAAATCCTTTAGCAAGGTAGATCTAACAGATCTTGTTACTCCTAACAGGGTAAGCTATCAAAAATAGCTAAATGTAGCTCTAACCGAGCATTCTTTATTATTGCAGTAGTGAAGTTGTGGGTGCCATCCCCACTGCAGTTTTTCTCTCTAACCAAGAGTTTTTGCGTAACCAAAATATATGTGTTATGGAGTGAATCATGTATGATTGTTATCTGTTTGTTTTAACTATATTTTATGTTACTGCACTATTCTATTTATGCATAACAGTAAGGTTATTATTCAAGAAAGGTTTTGGAGTACTGATTCACCCCTCCCCTCTCAGTACATTAGCTTTCCATATTGGGCCTAACAATTGGTATCAAAGCTTTAATCTTGGAAAAGGGTTTAACTACCTAAAGAGAAAGATCTTATCAATGGAAGGCTATAAACAATCTCGGAGGATTGTGTATCTGCAAGAAGAGCTGGATCATGCAAATCAAGTGATTGCAGACATGCAAAGGCAAATGCAAAAATCTCTGAAAGTAAGAAGAAGATTATCTGATGACTTGCAAGATTCTCAAGAGTTAGTGGAACAAATTGAGACATCATATGAGAATAGTATATCTGAAGAGACTGAAGAAATGATTGGAGTATTGAAAGAAAAGAACAAAGCATTGGCTGATCAACTAAAAGCAATGAAAAGAGAACATGAACATTTCAGTATACAGATGACTAAAAATCTAGATGCATTGAGGACATCAGAGGATAAAGCAGGAGATCTACAAAGAGAGAAACAACAACTTGAAGTCTTAGTATTTGATAAGAATGATGAAATCATAAGGTTAACTGGGATTCAATAAAATATGACAGATCAACTAGGTTATGCACATCATGAAGCAATTCTAAAGAATGATGAAAATCAAGCATTAAAAATTGAAGTATTAAGGTTGACTGATGAACTTGAAACAAAGAAGAAATCCAAAGAAACATTGAAGAAGAGTTATGATGCATCAAAGATGTTGGATGAGCTACTGAATACAAGAAGACCCAACAAAGATGCAGGACTCGGTTACAAAGGAAAAGAATCAACTGAGAAAGGAATTCATACTACCGAGAGAGGAGAATCATCAAAGCAAGCTGGAAATAGGAATAACATCAAAACAAAGAAGCCTATTTGCTACTACTATGGAAATAAAGGTCATACTGCCAACATATGCCAGATTAGAAAAGGTAAGCAACCGAATAACACTAAGTCCAATGGATATTGTTACAAATGCAATAAATATGGTCACACATCTAATCAATGTAGGACAAAGTCTATTAACAACTATCAGAAGGCAAAATTCAAAGGGTTTTGTAGAAACTGCAATAGATATGGACATAGTACTGAGAAGTGCTGGTCTAAGAAAAAGAACTACATGTGGTGTCCACACCGAGCAAAAGGTTACCGAAATCACACAGATACTTACCAACAATATGCAGCAGTACCATGGGATTACAATACAAGGATATGGTGCAAATGTTGTGGAAGATATGAACATATTAGTGCCAACTATTTTATAAGGTTTGGAATGAACAACTGAAGATCATGGAGAAATCTTGGTATGGCATGTTTTCATTGTCACAAAGCTGGACATTTAGCTGGTGATTGCAGAGATCAACCTAGAAGAGACACTAAAGAGATAAAAGAAAAATTTAAGATGATTTGGAAAAAGAAGGAAATCATGTCAGATGAAGAAATCACCTTACCTACCGAGTTAGGTGCACCTATTCCAAATTAATTAGAAAAGGTATGAAGGGACTGCATTCTCTAAAGGTTAAATCATAACAGTTCCTATTCTATTATGTACAAAATTCAAAATCTGCATAGTTAAGATGCATTAGTAAGTTTGAAATTCTATCAAAAGTACTTTACAGGAAACTTGTCAAGTCGGTGTATACAGGAAGCCTGTCAAGTCGGTAAATGAAGGAAATTTGGTTACTCCATTAAAATGAAAAAAGGAGTAAATCAGTTAAAGGTGAATTGAGTGCATTTAATGTTTTGACCTAACTCGCATGGAGCCCGATAAGGTATTTTGTGTACTTAAAGGTATTTTCGCAGTCATTTTCATTCACCAAGTTTTCAAGAGAGCAGAGTAGAGAAAATCAAGGCGATCAAACTTCATTCAGAGCGAATTTCAAGGTATTTACATCAAATCTCATCACACTGTTAAGCTAGTTTTCGATCTTGTCAAATTGCTATTATCTACCGAGTGTGAAGCGTTAGTCATTTGTAAACCGTCAAACCCTAAGGATAGTTTGCTAAGTTTTTGCCTGAAATATACAATGGCGCCCAAGATCCAAGATCCCGTAGTTGTCAAGAATGTGGAGAAGCCCTTGCTGAAGTACTCTTTGACTCCTAAAGTCGCCTCTGAATTGGATGACAAAACTGCATTTTCACTCATCCCAGATCAAGTTTTGTTAGTCGAAGATGTTAGATTCTTCACCAAATGTCGTGTTGAAGAACTCGGTCATGTTGAGATTAGTGACACATATGATGAAATTTGTACCGATGGAAAAATGGATAGCAAGTACGAGCATATCAAAATCAAGGGATTAACTGAAGCCCTAGCCTATCCCCGTGTGTTCAAACCCCAGTGGGTTAAGTTTGTTTTAAGTAGAGTTCATGATGATTTTATGTGGCTAGAGGAGCAACCATTCAAAATCACCAAGGAAATCATTCATGTGATCACCGGGTATCCTATCTATGATCATGCATGAGCACAGAAAATGGTATCACAGAAGGAGTTAATCAGTCTAACTAGAGTAGAATCTGATTACCGAGGACTGAAATTGAACAATGTTACTGATGTAGAACTTAAGTTTGCAATTAGAGTAATTGGTTACTGTTTCTTCCAATCAGCAAGGGAAAACAATGTACCATGTGCCGCAGTTGACTTAGCCTATAAAATAGTGAAAAAGGGAATGAAAGTAGATTTATGTGAAGTGCTACTGAAGAACTTGTTTGAGAACCTGAACACAATAAGGAAGCCGAAGAAGAACAACTCAACAAATACACTGAAGTTTGGTTCACTTCTTGTATGCATGTTTTTCTACTTTGAGAAGTTCTTTCCCTCAATTAGTAAAGTAGTTTGGGAGCTACACCGACCTATCACCCATCAAATCAATGATTTTATCAAGGAATTGGGAGATAATTTTAATGATATCATGGATGACTATTTCAGCAAATTTCAAGAGAAGATGCACAACAGGTACTGGATTCCACCACAACTGGTAGAGAAATATAAGGATGATATATGTTTTGAGGTAGACACTGATTGCTGTTATGTGAATGTTGTTGAACCAAGGACTCAATCTTTGCCACCAATGGGTTATGAGATTGACTATGATATCACACAACAGCAAATTGATGCCTATCTTTCATTGCCAAGGCATGCTACCGAACTAAGATATGGAACTTATGAAGAGGTGAAAGAAAAAGTAAAAATGAGCATTGTAGTACCCAAGGCTACAAGAAAGGCTACAAAGATGATAAAGGTTTTATCTGAGAAATTCGGAGAAGAATCCTCCTCTACACCTGTCAAAGGCACTCTTGCCATTACCGAAGAGGAATCAAAAGCTCAAGAGGCAACAATAACATTAAGTACTGAGTTGCCTAAGGGTAAAGTTTTGAAAAGAAAGAAACAGGACATTTCAAAGGCCCTACCGACTCCACCAACAAAGAGACCTAACACTAGAGCATTAGCTGCATCACCGAGTAAGAAAAAAAAGAGTGTTACTGCACCCAAGGTAACCAAGACCTACAAGAAATCTACTCGGAGACTCATTCTGGCAAAAGAGTCTAGTGATACAGAATCCGATGATGCAAATAAATTTCAAATTGTAAAAAGCAAGAAGGTAAATATTCATAGTGTTGAAAACTTTTGTGCCAATCTTAAAGAATATGGTGGATTTGTAGGATTTAGATATGTCAAGTATGAGACTAGGAATAATGATGAGAAGCGACAAATTCAAGAAGTTGTCATCTGCACACTTCTAAAGTTTCGGCTAGCTCCATTAGAAATAGTAAAGTCACTTCCGAGTGAATTATACTTACATATTGATAACAGATGGAAATATGCAATGGACTCAGAGAAACAAATAAGAGAAAGAAGTCTAGTCCATCTATTTTCTAATATGTCTGTAGTAGAAATTAAAGAACATTTGACAACATACAATTTTAAATTTCTTGTCAAACAGAGAGCCTTAAAATTGATGAATGGGCTATACATTGATGTAGAAAATGAGACAAAAGCCAAGTGGCAGGAAATATTCAAAATAAAGGATGTCGGTGAACAATCTCAAGTTGAAATTGTTGATGTCACCGAGCAAGGTCCCGATGCTACCAAGCAAGACCTGGCTGACACTATTCAAATTGATGAAGATGTCATGGATGCAGAAGCACCGAAGCAGGAAATGATAGAAGGCACTACCTATGCAAAACTTGTATCTAGTGAATCTGTCTTAGAACAAGTTCAGCCTTATCCACCAATCAAGCCACTTGTCTCTACCGAAGCTCCTAAGGATACAAAACAAGGCACCGAAGGTCACAAGTCTAAAGCAGCAGAAGATACAACTAAAGATCAAACATCTCAAGCATCGTCAAGCATTGAAAATGTTACAGCTGAGACCCCTAGTACCGAGACACCCAAGGACACCACAACGGCTATAGGAACTGACCAAAGTGTGGCATCTACCGAGCAACCTACCAAGGGTTAGCAAGCCTCACAAGCACTTGTCTTAGTACAACCAACCAAAGGTAAAGAGAAGAAGGTGAGAAAGCATAGTTTCAAAGTTGATTTAACTAAACCGATAGTGTTGCCCAATGTGGATATCTCAAAATTAAAAGGGCAAGCACTTATTGATTTCGGTGAACTATGCAAAGCAAAGGCCGAACAAGAAAACAATTGGCCATTCAAAAGAAGAATAAAGTACTACAGAAGGTAAAGACACTACTAATAGATATGCTACCTTCAGCAACAGTGTCAACCAATGTAGCCATCCACATTCAACTAGATGAACTCCTTACTCAAATAGAAACATCTGGAGTTGATGCATCTGAGTACTTGAGCAAGCTCAAAGATAAAGAGCTTACTACAAAGATGATAGAAGAGGTACAAAGAGCTCTCGCTATAGGGAAAGTAAAGCTTGTCAAATTCATTGCTGAGTTGTCCCCTCAACTCAAGCATATTCTTTATTTATTTCAGAAACTTTGTACATTTTCCTTATTCATTAAAGATATCAAGAATAAAACTGATGATATTGAGAAAGAGATCACTAATCTCTCAACTAAGTTGACCACCGAGCCTAATTCAGTTCAGAATTTTTATACTCAGCTTCAACAGCTCATGGCTCAACAGTTAGAACTCAGAAATGAAGAGCATAAGATCAGGATGGATATAATGACCCTCCAGACATTATTCCTTCCTCATCTCTCATGAGTTCAAGAGCAGATTAACCGAGCTACACGCCTATCTACTACACAAGAGGGCAGCACTCTTGATGGCTTAATTTCACTATTGGCCAATATTTAAGCACAAAATTCTTTAATGGAAAGTGTAAAGGACGCACTCACCGACGCTCGGAACAAGTGTAAATCTATTTTTGATCAGTTACTGCCCCCAGATGGCAATTAAGTTTTTGTTGTTTGTCAAAAAATGGGAGTAATATACTATATTTGGAGAGTGATACAGTTTTGGTAATACAGTTTTGAGTATTGTATATAGGGGAGTATACCAAGTAGAGCATGCAGAGCAAGCAGAGCACACAAGCACAGAACAGAACCGAGCATGCAAAATCCGAGTTATATATAGAATAATGATAAGGGGAGTATATATGCATATACTATTTCATTGACTATTGTATATATTGTCAAGTGTAGTCATTTTGCAAAGTATATAGATTTTTGAGTTATGACTTTGAAAGTAGTTTTTGTCAAACATCTCAAATAATGTCAAAAGGGGAGATTGTTACTACTTATCAAGTTGCCATTAGTTTTTATATTCAAAGTCATACTATATATTCTAGTCGGTTAGCACTACCAAATCATGCAGTCGGTATAAACAGAGAAGTCAGTATGCACAGTCTAGTCAGTTACAGAAGAAAGCAGTCACAGAATGCAGTATACACCGAGCTGTCTACCGAGTATCTTTTTATGGCTACCGAACAGTAAAGTTAACACACCGAGTTGATATTCACCAAGTGAAACGTGTTACCAGATACATTGAACCTGGACATGCATATGAAAACGTGTTACAAGATCGAGGCACATCTAACCGTTATTACATTGGAAATTGCACTAGAAGATTGTGTATGATTGCGAGGTCAATCTAACCAATGAAATATTTTGTTTAGTTATTCATTCAAGGAATCTTGTTTGTAAGATCGAAGCAATGAATTGGATCACCATTTTAAGAGATCTATATATACACCATTATTGAAGTGTATGTATGCATGAAGGAATACTCTTATAGAGACACAGATGTCACTGAGAAGATTTTCAGAGAACAGTCGAAGAACAGAGTAAACAGAAGGGTTTACCGAGTTACTATATGGGTTACCGAGGTATGCTATAAGCAAGGTAATCTTATCCTAAGCACATAGAATCTGCTATAACATTTCAGATGTAAAGTTGCAGATGTTTGTAATGATTTTATTGTAATATTATGAAGTTGAAAGAGAAACCTTTAACAGGGTAAAAGACTCTAACCAAGTCTATAAATTGTAAAGCCTCTAACTAGGTGCATCATTCAGAATAAATGTTGTAAAATCCTTTAGCAAGGTAGATCTAATAGATCTTGTTACTCCTAACAGGGCAAGCTATCAGAAATAGCTAAATGTAGCTCTAACCGAGCATTCTTTATTATTGTAGTAGTGAAGTTGTGGGTGCCATCCCCACCACAGTTTTTCTCTCTATCCAAGAGTTTCTGTGTAACCAAAATATATGTGTTATGGAGTGAATCATGTATGATTGTTATCTGTTTGTTTTAACTTTATTTTATGTTACTGCACTATTCTGTTTGTGCATAACAGTAAGGTTATTATTCAAGAAATGTTTTGGAGTACTGATTCACCCCTCCCCTCTCAGTACATTAGCTTTCCATATTGGGCCTAACATGAGCAACTGCATGAATGACTTAAAGAGAATTAGGGAAAAGATGAATCAGACCTTGAGGTTGTGCAAAATTGTGAACAACTGATAAAAATTCATAAAAAATATGTGAAGGCTCTAAAATGTGAGGGTCCTAATTTCCTTGGTGATGCATCAAATGACATCCCTTCTTTGCTTAATGAAGATGGAGATCAGAAGGAGAAAGTGGAATGGATTAGGGAATGCCAACAGGTGCTCAAGGATGCAATGAAAGCTGCCAAAGTTGAGGACACTAAAAAAGTAGCAAACTACATGGAGCGCATGGTGCTGATGGAGATGGAGGCATGAGACACTATTCATGACTTTGATACTCATTTCAGTGAGAAATACTTGGCACACTTAACCAAAGTGCATTTGTTCCTAACTAGATGATACCTACTTTCATTTAAAGATTATTGTTTTAATTTGTTTCCAAAAGACTTTTTCAAAGGGTGTAACCCTATGATGTGTTAAAAGTACTTGATGTAATCATTTACAAAGGACAAGTTGATCTATGTTTTTGAGCTTTTACAATATTTTAGAAGTTCAAGTTCCAACCAGTTCTCATGTTCCAAGAACAAGACTCTTATTTTCAGAACTAATATATACAGAAATCAGTTTCCTTATTTGCAAATGGTGTTGTAGACGTTTTCAGTTTAAAATCAGTTCTTTGTTGTTATTATCTACAATTGATAATTGTTGCTTTAAATCTCTATGTGAATAAATTATATATGCTATTACATGGTTGGATTATCATGATACATATGGCATAAAAATTAAAAACATCATGAATTAATTGTGTAACCATGTAAGTCAAATATAATTCTATCAAGAAATAAATATCAAATAGATAATATAATCACATAACTCATACATTTCAATGTCATTGATCTTCTTCTTCATCTAACTCTTTGTCTGTATCATCCGATCCAGATTTGACATTGTAAGGATTGGTCATATCATCATCATCGTCTTTGATATCAATTTCAATAATGTCATCATCCACACGGATATTATCTTCATGAACATTAACTCCTACATCATCATGATCTAGTTCCTCTTCTTCAACATCTTCCTCGGGCACGTCGTCAACTAACTATTGATCCTGATCATCATCTACATCATCTTCTAGTTCTTTGGTATCTTCATCTTACACCACATTATACTTTATCGGCTTTCCTCTTGGATCATGTGTAACAACAAATGACCAACCCGGTTTACCTAGAACCTCTGAGTAAAATCCCTACTCACATTGGCTTGTAAGAACATAGGGCTCATTTGTAGCTCGCTAGAACGACCTTGTATTAACCGTGGTAAATCCATTATCATGTTCAATAACAATTCTCTCAAGATCATTTTCATTCAATCTTAGCCTGTACCATTGGATGACGAACAAAACTAATTTGAAGGACTTAAAGTCACACTCAAGTATATCATCCAAAATCCCATAGTATCAATTTTCTGAGACTTCTAGATGTATGTTGCTTCTGGATGAAACATTAGTCACCTGAAAGACTGTATTTATCCCAAAATCACAAGTTTTATTCGTGTCATACAAATTTTTTATTCGAAATTTATGACCATTGCACCACATAGCCTTGTGGTGTTTCACCTGCAATATGTCAAACATGTAAACATTATTGCATCATCAGATGATAAACATATTTAATCTTGGTGGAATGTATGCAAAGAAAAAAAAACTCAACATATATACATCAATAATATAATTGAAAATAATTAAATAATATGGGTGATTAATATATTTATACGTACCTATTTATCTCTTAAACCATGTGCTAAATCAATTTCCCTTGGTGTAACATTGGAATCTCCATTACAATGAGCTTCTTTAACCAATGAAGACACACCTTCCCATGTTAATGCGTGACTAGATTGTTGACATTGTTCAATCCATATCGTCATCCAATCAAGATTGTTTGCAATGTACAAATTTAGTGCATCCCACTCTCGACCAACTATATAAAAAAAATTGATATTCACAGACGGCATATAATTAGTTAATTACCATGGTATACGACCTTAATTTATATTGATGTATATTGAAGATTAATAATTAAACAAGTAGTATATAAATAAAAAACAAATGTAAAATGTATTCTAATTAATCTCCATGACCATCTTATAATTACCTCTCACTTTCCTCAATCTACCTTTCCCCATCAGGTACTCCCCTTTGAATCTGTTAATGGAGTTGAGATCCCAAATGCGATCTACATGGAACTTTGTTGCAAACTTAGGAAGATATTCAGTAATGTACACCATGGTCTGGTATACCATATATCCCTCCACCATATAACCCTCAGGATGTGCTCTTTGTCTAACCAAAGCCTTCAAAAATTTCAAGTGCATCTCAAGCATCCACATTAACCTTATGTGTACAGGTCCACACAATTCAATCTTCTCAACTTGGTGTATGAGGTAGTGTTCTTGTGCATTGAAAAATGTCGAAGGTAGACACTTTTTCATTTCACACATAAGATGAGGAATTTTTCTCTTCCAAATATTTATATCTTCTTTATGGATTTCTTTAGATGACAACCATCTACAAGTGAAGGAATTTTTCTCTTCCAAAAATTTATATCTTCTTTATGGATTTCTGTAGATGACAACCATCTACAAGTGATTCAAGGTGCAAATATATTAATGAGATTTAACAAAAATATTCAATATATTACATAACAAGTAAAACAAATGGCAAATATTATGGTTAACAATCACAAAATTGTCAAATAGTCTGCAATGGTTATGAATGCCATGGTGAATAGTGTGGAACAACTGGATAAGGCTTTTGTTGTTATTGGTGATGATGCTGAGGCGACTCAAAGTGGTGAAGGACCTTGCAAAAGGACCTGAGGGAACATGAAGAAAAAGGCGGCTTTTAAAAATTTGGATCATAAAGCTATGAAGGTTGCTGCTAATACCATGAATGACCTAGAGGCTGAGGTTGTTGAGACCCTCAGAAGCCTAATGTAATTGGGTTATTTTGTCGGTTCTATCTATGTCTAGGTTTGGTCTTTCTGCTGTCTTTTTGTGCCTAACTGGGTTTTTGCTGTCTCTTTGGCTGTTGTTTTTTATGCCTATCCTTGCAGCCCATTTTGTTTTGGATGTTTCTTTTTTATTCTATACCTCTTAGAATCATTTTGTAAAGGGTTTTGGGGCCCCTTCAAAACCTATTTTTCCCTTAATCCAAAACAAATGGCAAATATAAGATGTATACAATGAATTGAACAAATATCGCTACTTACCTCATGTATTTTCCAAGATCATATATAACTTTCTTGACGTTGTTGTTGAAGTTGTCTAGGAGAGATAGAGGTAGAACATACTGCAACAATTATAAAATGATCTTGTCATTATTTTTTAAACATAATACATTGAAAAGTACATGCAGTATATATATATATATATATATATATATATATATATATATATATATATATATATATATATATATATATATATATATATATATATATATATATACACACACTAGAATAATTACCTTAATGAAGGTATGCCAATCATGCATTTTTTATCCCTAACCCAAATTCACCTTTCTTTGTTATGATATTGTTTATGTTCACTGCAAATCCTGTGGGAAATCGAATTTTTTGTAAGAATTTTTTTATAGCATTGCTTTGTTGCTCCATTAATAACCAAGGAAGGGCACTTATATTAATTTGGTCTCCATCGCTATTTAATTGAATGACATTTTTTATTGCATGATTGGCTTCCTGAATGTCACTACAATTTTGACATTTTTTTCTTTGTCATGCTTTCCATCCAATATTTTCCATAACGTTTCTATTATATTATTTTCAATATGCATTGTATCAAACAAATGCACAATTTGTAGCTACTCATAATAGGGCAACCTACTAAATTATCTGGGATAACTTTTCAGTCCCTGTGGAAGCCGACCAATAATGCCTTGACGACCTTCATGAAGCATATAAGTTAAACAAATTAACAACGACAATCATTGCCAATTAGAGCATGAGTAAAAAAAACACAATATAAAAATATAAATTCCAAACATATCATATATGATAGATAAACAATTTGATCTGATGTATAACCTTGATGATTAATTCTATTATATTCCAAATTCCATAGGCAAGGTGTCATTCTTCGTGGTTTTGATGTAGTCTCTTCTTTCTCATTGAAAAGATGTTTTTCAGTAGTTTGATACTTATGATTTTTGTGGAGGAAGTTCCTATACTCATCAAACGCCTGCTTTCCTAAACTTGTTGAACGACAAGATTTCATCTTTGGACCACAAACTGGCCATGCAAATTTTTCCTTTGTTTGAAAACCTGCAAGATCATATATAATTGGATTAAATGTGTCATTTTTTTATAATTATATATAATATCTACTTTATAAAATTAAATATCATTAAAGTGCAGTCGAACGTTATAATATACCACAAAAATGTGTTAGCCCTGGGGCATCATGAATTGTTCATACAAGCATTGCATGGAATTGAAATTTTCTTTGTCCTATTGGTCTTGAGACATCATACATAGTGATGCCATTCCATAACTTTAGTAACTCATCGATAAGAGGCTCGATATATACATTCATATCTTTAACTTGGTACTTACCTAGTTGAATGAACATAAACATTACAAATTATTATAACCATTTTACTACAATATATATAAATTAATGTACATGACTATTAAATGAAAAAATTATAAGTCATTATGCAACAAATAAGATAAATGAGATGCTACTGCATTAAAGAAAATTGATGTAAACAAATACCTGGAACAATCATTGCCAACATTATGTGCTCCCTCTTTATTGATATCCATGGAGGAATGTTATTGTTGATAACAAAAACAGGTCACACTGAATAAATATTTCTCAGCTCTCCAAATGGATTGACACTGTCCACTGCCAATGAAAGCCTGAGATTACGAGGTTCTTCTTTAAAGTGTGTCCATTTTTCCTCCATGTCCCTAAATGCAGAACCATCCGCAGGCATTCAAAGAATGTCGTCTCCACTTCTATTTTGTGCATGGTAATCCATAAATTGCGCTAAGGTTTCACACCTAAATAATCGTTGCATACACTGAATAATGAGAATATAATGAAGAACCTTTCAAGGCACCTTTTTTGTTAGTTGATTTGATCGATATCTACTAATATGACATTCCAAGCATTCTGTTGCAAATTCATCTTGTTTATGATATATAATAAGATCATTGGGACATGCATCTATTGCTTGATACTCCATTCCAATATCTTTCATAATAGTAGATAAATATCGATATGAGCAAGGTAAAATATTTGATGATGGTAACAAAAAATTACCTATCAATCTACAATAAAAAAATATTTTGTTAATATAAAGAATATTAATGGTACATATTTCATCCTTTATTTACTAGTAATGAACTAACAACAAAAATAGCTGAAAAAGATGACATATAGATGAATATTTTGAAAAAAAAAACCTTCACTTTCTGATACCTATAACTTTTAAACCATTAAGAATTTGAAGATGATATAAACTAGTGATTTTTAACATCTTGTTTGTAGATTCTAAATATATTTTTTTCAAATTTGTTTGAATAAAATTTTATTGACTTTTCCATTTCCCTCAAAAAGTAGTTGTTTATAGTAAACAACATTTTTTAAGAGTGATGTGTATCCCGAAACGCATAATTTTTTTCTATAAATGATAAAAACTTAATTCTTTTGAATTTTGGTTTGTAACATCAATACCTAGGGCATGCACTTGGTTTGATAGTGACATGTTGAATATTTTTTATTTTATTAAGTTTTGAAGTTCAACTAATTATAATTTGGATATAGGTGTACGTTTGAACACATAACTTGTTCTATATATAGCAAAATTCAATTTTCTTTTTTTTGTTAGAAACAAAACACCAATACCTAGTGCATAGATATTTTTCAGATTTTTTTCAAATTAGTTTACTATTTTTCCCAATGCATTGAACAAAGAAGTTCATGTTCAGTGAAAAACCTACATTCATAAGAAATAAAATAAAAATATATTAATGAAATTAAATATAATAAAAGTTATACTGTTTGGAAAGCTTATAATAAGGACTAAATACTTTTAAATGAATTAATTTGACCCCCCAAAAGCTAATGTAAAAATGGTTTTTTATCAACATTTGATAGATGCAAAGGAGGCTCCATTGCAAGCATGATTTAGAAGTAGAGAGGTTCTATCCAAGAAATTTTGATCTAAGAGCCTTTGATTTAACTCTCTTCAATTAATTACTTCAAATGGGACCTCTTAAAGCTTAAATCATTATATTTTTAAAAAAATGTATGATTTCAGCAAAAATTAGGACATACCAAAAAGTAGGAACCAGCTTTGTGAGTTCACCCATATATGACATACATTAACATCTGTGAGATTTCTATGTTGGATAAACCATTCATAACTTTCAAGTTAAACACCAACAATACAACACAGAGAAGAGTTGTTTCAGAGCCTTCATAAAGGGGTTTGTATGGCTTCTCAAATGCAAGTAGATCATGAACATCATCAAAGTCCTCTCGATCATCATGATCAGCTGCACCACTAAATGTGTCATGTATCAATGTATTTGTACCATCATCTTCAACTGTATTTTCTGGTGCATGATCATCTTCTTTCATAGGATCATTAACTAATTCTTTGATATTCACAACACCATGTTTCTCCGCTTGCAAAACCATATTCTTCGGGTCGTGATAATCCATATCATGTGCCCTAGGGTGCCCCACCTTTATAATAATGATCGACACAAATAAACCATGATCATGATCAAGTGATTTTTTGTATATATAAAAAATGTTAAAATGATATAAACATTTACAAATTCAATCAATATAAAGACATATAATGAACATCTTACCAATGGACAATAATCATGCCCCCCTTCAACGTGACCATGTCGCCTACAATGTTTCTGAGCTATTGTGATTCAAAGTTTTCTAGCCTTTAAGCCCTTTCAATTATTATAAGGACAATAACATTTCCCATCACTCTTTCTTTTCAATCTAGCCCACAATCTAGCAATTGTCTCTTCATTTTGTTCTAAGATAATCTTATCCGACATGATTTTTTTTTACCAAGCTCCCAATTATATGCAAATTTGATTAAAATGGATCAAGTTGAAGAGTCAACCACATAAGTGCATACATTGAATTTGATAGAAGGTAAAAGACCCTCAAAGGTCAAATACCCTAATAAGAGTCCAGAATCCCAAAGGATCACCAGCCCCTATTTTGAGCAACAACTCAGATGAATTAAAATGAAGATCAATTTTTGGTTACAATGAAGATACCTTGTTACAAATAATATTTTGTAGCTCTGGGTTGTACTCTGCACCTCTCCCTCTTCTACATTCTTTGTTATCAGCTCTTTGCTTTGAACTCTTCACTTTCCTCTATTTTCTATTCACTTCTCTCTACAGCATGCTATGCATGCATTCAATGTTCTTCTTCTCTTTCCTGACTCTCTATTCTCTTCTTCCTCTCTTCTCCACCCTCTAAAACACTTATTCTTTTTGCTCTACCAATTCTACTCTCATCATTAATTGTATTACCAAATTTACTTTTTGAGAGACTCTTCCTCTGTATCATAAAACTTCCACTAATTCCTGAGTTAATTTTTACTTCTCTGGATGTAAAAGGATTCAAGATATTCCATCTACCCTGTAGATTGATAGCCACCAACATTAATTGACACACTTCCTTCTTTTGGTTCAAATTTCTATGTTCAAATACAACCAGGCTCCCAACTACCATTAATTCTAGTATATTCATGCAATGATTCTCTATTAGCAATAAATCTCTTTCTTAGATGGATCTTCTTTTCCATTAATTCTGCCTTAGTCAAAATCTCTTACTAAGGGTCCAGAATCCCCTGCACGGATGTTAAGTTATAAATGATTTTTGACAAGCATTAGCCGCATTGGGTCGCAATTATAGATAAATTATCGAAATCAATTTTATTTATCAAAAAACATTGGTCGAAACCCCAACAAATACTAACCATATACCCATCAAACCATAAGTTAAAGGGAATGTTGAAATAGCGACAAAAATCATGGAGCGTCACAAGATCAACAAACATCGGGAAAAAAACGAAAAAAAAAATGAATCTTTCGCATAGGTACTCGATGATACAAATAATTATTGGACTTTCGTCGAATTTTTCAGTCAAATGACTTAGTGTATAAGGTGAGAATCAAGTATGAGGGCAACAATAATGCATTGGATAAAATGTTGAGCAAACAAAAGCACTCCAAAGACACAGAGGGTGTTGGATTTGAGCTTGGTCAATGTTCTACAAGTAAGGACTCATTGAATAAAGAGATACAATTTGTCTCCTCAAGTGAAAATGGTTAAAGATAAACCTTCACTATCAGCAAGCCCAATGAGAAGAAGACATATGTTGCTGCTACCAAGAATCAGTCAAGTAACCAGCATGTTGATCCTAAAACAAAATCAAATGTTGATAATGGAGGCTTCACAAAGGTCAAGGATACAAGAAGGGTGAACTCAAGAAGACTGAACTATGTTGCTCCAAGGAAACAAATGAGAAACAACTTCAATAATGATTGGTATGTATCTCAACTCAATGGCTACTGCTACAAATGTAATACTTATGGTCATAAAAAAAATTATTATAAGCTTATGCATATGTCTCCTCCTAGTTTTCAAAGTTGAAATCAATTCGCTGCTCTTAGGGATATGAATGTTATTTGTTATCATTATAATGGGTATGGTCATAGAAGTTATGAATGTAGGAGAAATGTATCTCAGTCCTACAATAGATTTTCAAATTCTTCATTCAATGTAAATGTAAAATGCTATCATTGTCAAAACTTGGCATTGTAAGCTTAGGACAATTAAACAAAAGAAGACAGTGTCAACATCTAAACCTAATGCAAAACCAGACCAAAATGGGACAACAGAAAAGAGGAAAAAAACCAAACAAGTTTGGGCAGAGAAGGACAAAGATAAGGCTTAGTCAAGTTTTATTGTTCAAACTTCCCTACATGCTAAGAGGAAAAACTTGTGGGTAGTTGACAGTGGCTACTCCAATCACATGACTGGAGACAAGAAAAAAATTATTAAATTTGAAGATTGGAATGGTGGTTTAGTGAGGTTTGGAGACAACTCATCAATCAAAATAAAGGGTAAAGGTACACTAAACATTGATGGAAATCTAAAAGCATATGATGTTTATTTATGTGGAAGGCCTGAAACACAATCTACTGAGTGTGAGTCAAATGTGTGATAAAGGATATAAATTTACATTTGATTCCCAAGGTTGTGAAATTAGAAAAGAGAGTAATGGAAAATTGGTTGCAGAAGGTGAAAGGACAGATGGCAATGCATACAATTTGAAGGAATTCTTTGAGTCTCGATATATGATGGGACAAGTTGATGAGAGTTGGCTATGGCATAAAAGACTAGGTCACATCAATTTTGATAACATTGTTAAAATAAGCAAGAAAGGGTATGTAAGACACATACCACAAATTATTAAGCATGTGAGCAACTTCTGTGATGTGTCAAAGAGGGAAGCAAACTAAGGTAAGCTTCAAAACTAAAGAATACTCAACTACAAGGCTACTAAAGCTTGTTCATACTTATTTGTGTGGGTCTACTAGAACAAAAGCCTTAAATGGAGAAAGATATTTTATGCTGCTCATCGATGATTTTTCAAGGATGACATGAGTCACCTTCCTGCAAGATAAGTCACAAGCATTTGAGAGATTCAAGGTCTTCAAGAAAATGGTTGAGAAGGAAAGTGGATACAAGATGAAATGCTTAAGGTCATATCGTCGAGGTGATTTCACATCAAATGAGTTTGAAGACTATAGTGTGAGGCATGGAATCAGAAGATATTATTTATCCCCCAGGACACCACAACAAAATGGTGTTGCTAAAAGGAAAAATAGAATAGTTAAAGAAATGGCAAGGACAATGTTAAATGAAGAAAATTTACCTGATGTATACTAGAAGGAGGTACTCCATACTCCTGTATACACATTAAATAGAGTGCAACTGAGAGTGAACAACAAAAGGACACTTTATGAGTTATGGTATGATAGGAAACCATCAGTCAAGTACTTCAAGGTGTTTGGTAACAAGTGCTTTATCAAAAGAGACGAAGATGGATTAGGAAGTTTTGATTCAAGAAGTGATGAAGTTATCTTCTTGGGGTATTCCACTCACAGCAAGGCCTACAAGTGCTTCAACAAGAGAATGAGGAGAAAGTGTACATGTGAGAATTGATGAGGATTTACACAAAGGAAAAAAGACTACAATAAATCAGATTGAAGAATCACACAGTGAAGATGAAGATCACTCTGAAAGTGACCATGAAGAAGAAGCGCCTAGAAAAGCCCCAAACAAATATGTGCAAAATAATCATCCTGCAGATCAGATAATTGGAAACAAAAATGATGGTGTACAAACTAGAAGGAGAGCTAGGAGCACTGAGCGAGTAAATTTTTTCCTTATGACAAAAATGGAATCCAGGACATATGATGAGGCTAGTAAGAGTGAAAAGTGGATGAAGGCAATGGAAGAAGAGTTGCAGCAAATAGAGAAGAACAAGACTTGGTACTTGGTTCCTAGGCCAACAGACAAGAATGTCATCGAGACTAAATGAGTCTACAGGAAAAAGATGAATGAAGAGGGTAATGTAATAAGGAACAAGGCAATTCTTGTGTGAAAGGGATATGCTCAGGTAGAGGGCATAGATTTTGAAGAAACATTTGCACTAGTTGCAAGACTTGAAGCTATAAGGATGTTCTTGGCATACTCAGCCTATAAAGGATAGAAAGTATATCAAATGGATGTCAAATCTGCATTCTTGAATGACAATCTTGAAGAAGAGGTCTACATTAAGAAACCTGAAGGATTCCAACTACATGAAGATGAGAACTTTGTTTGTAGATTGAAGAAAGCATTATATGATCTAAAGAATGCACCTAGAGCATGGTATTCTAGGTTGGATAAGCATCTCCATTAGCAAGGTTTCAGAAAGGGAAATGCTAACAATAATTTATATATCAAGGTAGATGGTGAACATATGATCTTAGTTGTGGTATATGTAGATGACATTATTTTTGGAGGCAACGAACATGTTTTATGCAAAGAATTTGTTGATTAGATGCAATCAGAGTTTTAAATGTCCATGCTTGGAGAGTTATCATATTTTCTTGAGTTGCAAATATCACAACAAAATAAGGGTATATTCATTTCTCAAACCAAGTATGCTAAGGAAATGTTAAATAAATTTTAGATGGAAGACAACAGACCGGTTAGTACCCCCATGGTGACAGGATGCAAATTAAGCAAAGATGATGAAGTCACCTAGTGTGGATCAGATCTTGTATAGATCCATGATTGGAAGCCTATTGTATCTTACAACATCAAGGCCCGATATAGATCAATTTGTGTGCATGGTTGTAAGATTTCAAGGAGCTCCTAAGAAATCACATGTCAATGCAGTATCTGCAAGGAACACTCACTTATGGCTTATGGTATCCAAAGAAAGGAGATTTCACTTTGCAAGCCTATACTGATGTTTATTGGGTAGGATGTGTAGATGACAGGAAGAGCACCAATGGTGGAGCCTTCTTCCTTGGAGATAGGTTAGTTTCATGGCATAGCAAGAAGCAAGAGTCCATTTCACTATCAACTATTGAAGCGGAGTATATTATAGTTGCTACATGTTCTCAATTTTTGTGGATGAAGAAAACTCTAAAAGATATCCAGATAGAGTTTTCAGATTCCATGCGTGACAACTCAAGTACAATCAATATATCAAAAAACCCCATTATGCATTCTAGGACAAAGCACATTGCAATGAAATATCATTTTCTCAGGGGAAAGGTTGCAAAGAAAGAGGTAAAAGTTGAATATGTGTCCATCGGTGAACAAATCACTGATATTTTCACTAAGCCCTTGCCTAAGGACACTTTTGAATGTCTGAGACAAAAATTGGGTGTTCTTCCACCCGCCTGTACCACTTAAGTGTTTTTGGAGTAGTCTGTGGTTCAGGGGGATCATATTGTTTCTACTATTTATGCCTTGAACCTCATGTACAGTCTCAGGGGGAGTTTCAAATGTTTGTAAGCAGTAGTGGCACTCCTCTTTATATTGTAATAATGGTTCATCAAGCTATAGGCAGTAGAGATCAAGAATTTGTAAAGGAAAATTTTAATGTAGTGCAAATGTGTCAAAAGGTCAAAATTGGAAGTTCCATTCATTGCTATAGAAAATCACAAGGGGAGAATGTGCACAATTTCACCCTTTTCCATTGTTGTCAAAGGGGGAGAAAATGGTTGTGAAGATTGCAAGTGTTTTGACATCAATGCCAAAGGGGGAGATTGTTGGCATTACTGTCATTGATGTCAAGGGATGTCAAATGGTTGCAAAACTACGGGGAGCAATCATGCTATCAAGGGATGTCAAAGGTTATAGAGAAATAGGTAGCAGTTATGCATAACACATAGGTTATGCTGTGCAATTGCGCATAACACATTGTGTTATGTTGCATGGTTTTTTAACCATATTCATCATCTCCACATGTCGGCCATGTCAGCAATAGTAACTAAGTTCTAAGTTGGGGTTGAGAGTCGTGATTTCCGCATGGCTGTGATTGGCTAGTTCATGTGTTTCCATGGGTCCCGCGATATGTTTGAATGAAGGAAAGAGGTCATGTGGAATAAAAGGTTCATAGAGGTCGAAGACCCCCTACTATCCTATGACATGTTGTTGAGCCTTGGTTGGCAATGCGGGACAAGAAGATTCAAAGGGAAATGTGCTCCCCCGCTATCCCGCACCACATAAAGTATGTGCATGGTGTTTGTGCGGGATAACTCCAAGCTGGGCATAGCGACTCCCGTTATCCCGTGGCTTGTTGAGAATGAAGGTCTCACGGGGTAACAAAATATGAAGCAAGAGATGCTTCCCACCATCCCGTGGCATGATGGTCATGTGAGAGGTGACAATGTGGGGTTAAGAGATAAAAGGCAAGAATTGGGCTTCCCGCTATCCCACATCATCAAAACATGAGGAGCGATCATCATGCAGGGCAACTCAAGGAGGAGCAAGATATGTATCTCGTTATCCCACAGTGCTAAGGAAGACAAGATGATGGTTGCATGGGGTAACATGAAGAGAATGGTGAATGCTTCCTGCTATCACGCACCATTCAAGATGGATGGGCAAAGAATCCCACTATCTTGCACCCTACAGTAGGATGGAAAGTGGATCCTGTGGGGTAAGTTAAGGCAGAAAGATAATTCATCCCGCCATCCCGCAGAGACAGATTTTAAGGTCATTGTGACCACCAGATATGTTTCAGTCAACATGTTAGCAGCCTGATAGATACATAGATCCACATGATGGTCAACCAAGTTTAACCAGATAACCTAGATGATGATTAAGAAGATTTTTGATGTCGTGGATGTCTGCCGATAGGAAAAATTGTCTACGTGGTGATTGACCGAGCTTGACTAGATGTTTTGGACGTCAAAAATGATGACATGTGGCTCCCAAATGGTCGAGAATGAAATCTGATATGCAGAAGTTGGTGCTTGCAAAGATTTTATTGAGGTGGTTGTTTATCTTCTTAGGGTAGGTCGACAGAGGATGAAGAATGCATTAATAGCGACCACAATGCAGGTTATTTGTGTGGCTTGAGGAAGGTCTCCATATCGCTTTGGGTAGAGGAATATTACTAAACTTAGTAATCTAAGTACAAAGAATGATCTGAAGACAGATGGGATGCATTTATTTCAGACAACCTATGTGAGATCATATTCAGGATAGAGAATAAAATCTCTAGAGTTACAGATCTCCAAGATAACCTACTTGAATAAAATATTCAAGTTTGCAGTAGAATAAATCTCTGATGATTGAATTAAATCATAGGTGTGATGAGATTTAACATTTGAGTAGGTGTTGTTGGCAATTGACACTCTACTGGTTAAGTTTCTTTATGTTGTCATTGATCGCAACATGTTTTTGGGTTCAGGCTTCATATGGTATATCGAAAAGCACTTCACAAACTCTACACCAGCACCGATAGGATAGAAGATTTCTTTGGTCATTGGCAATATAGGCCGACATGTTATGATAAAGGATATCGATATTGAAGGCCGACACATCTTGGATCTAGCATTGGCAACTTGTTTAATGCTTATTCATTTATGTTATAAGGTTGACATGTATTATGTAATTATATATATCCTTGTAAGCTGACATAAGGCATAAATTTGTATGGGGTATATATAGGATATGAATAGAGAGAAAAATGAATGGAATGTATAAGGTTATGGATGTAATGTAATGCGAAATATATCAGAGAGACTATGTATGTGAGGAATTCATTGTAAGGGTTATTCTGGTATTGAGGTTTTAATCGGAATAGACAGAGCTTCAATCGGAACTATATTCTTACATAGGAGATGTTATACTAAGCAGTTCACTATTCTCTGGATTGTACTCTAGATTATTATGTAGTCAGTGAGACTCCTTTTGTGATGAGCAGTGTGCTCTAGGCTGTAAGCCTTCCTGCAAGTGCAGGCCCAACATATTTTGTAATATCTCTTCATATGGCCAGTGAATTGATATTGTGGGTCACAAATCCCACCGTGGTTTTTCCTCATTGAGGTTTTCCACGTATAAATCTGTGTGTGATTCTCATTTATATGTTTGGCTTATTGGTTGCATTAATTCTTTCAATTTTGTCTATACAAGTATACTGATTGGTGTATGTATGTTTTGTTAAAGCTAAAATCTTTTATTTCGGTATAACACTGATTCAGCTCCCCCCCCCCTCTCAGTTTTATTAGTTTCCAACAATTGGTATCAATGCCTTATGCCTCGGAGGAAGTTTAACAGCTTAAGGAAGATCCTAAAACTGGAATCATTGAATATGGCTTTGGAGAAACAACTTGAGATGGCACTTGAAGATTATGATGCTGAAAGATTGAAAAATTTAAAGTTACAAGATGAGTTGAATTCTGATAAAGAATTTATTCTTGTCCTACAAGAGATATTTTCATTTGTTCAAGCTAGGAGGAAGGAACTTTTACAAAATCAAGATGACAAAGATGCACTTAAGGAACAATGTCAGAAATTAAGTCAGGAGACACATGGTTATGAAGAATGAAATGAAAACTATTATTATGAGGTTATCTAAGGATATTGAGGACAGAAAGAAAAAGGAAGAAAATCTTGTTGTATCCCTGAAGAACAAATTTAAAGAATGTGGTGGGTTGACTCATGAAAATGAGATATTCAGGTCTAATTTGGTACAATCCCGGAGCAATGAGCAAGAGCTTGAGAGACAAATGATAGTACTAAGAGATGATTTAACTGTTACAAGTGAGTACAAAGAAAAATTTAAGATCAACTCAGCACAACTTGATGAGTTACTGAAGAGACAGAGGCAGATTGGAGATTCCAATGGACTTGGATTTGAGCAAGGATAGAGTTTTGGTACTACTAATGAAGATCAAAACCATAAGACACCGATAAGGCAATTCAATGCTTATAAATTCAATGGTAGATGTTCCATTTGCAATAGATTTGGTCACATGGCTAGGCAATGTAGAAACAGATTAAATCAGAACCTTGATTCTACTCCTAATAAATGTTCTAAATGCAATAAAATTGATCATAAGATAGAAGATTCCAGAATGAATGTAAAATGCTATGCTTGTGGAAAATTTGGACATATGGCTAATCAATGCAGGTCAAGTAATTTCACCGGTTTTAGCAAGGCAATTCAAAAGAACAATGTTACATGTTATGCATGAAATGAAGTCAAACATATTGCTAAGTTCTGTAGAAGCAAAAATCCACTGGTTGGCAATGGAGTAATAAATGATAAAGGCAAAGAGAAGGTTAATGAAATTCGGCAAGATCATACTCAAAGATGGGTCAAAAAGACTGAAGAGTAATCATCAGATGTGAATGTCCCGGTTACCTATCCAGCAAAAGAGGTTGCTCTTGCACCTGTAGTGAGCTCATCCGGTAACTAAGGAAAATGCTTTAGGGGTAGGCAAAATTCATGAAAGATGATGCATATGCCCCTAGAGGAGATCCTAGAGGATGTTCTAGATATTGGAGAAGATTGTCTGACATTGATATATTCAGAGTGAGATCCAATATCATTCACTGACAGTCATTTATGTCAACAAAAAATTAGGGTTTTCTCAATGGATAAAAGGCTGTTTACACTTCATTATTAATCACCCAGCATTCAAAGCAATTTTGGAGCAATTCAGAGCGACTTAGTGCAATCAGAAACTATTCAGAGGCAGCCAGATTTTATCTTGAATGATCACACCGGCATCTGGAAGGATTTGATAAGAGGTTTTCAACCGATAGAGTTCTAAAGGTATTTTTATTGAATCATGGAATCAGGATCATCTTCTGCTCCTATTTGTTTTGTAAATCCAACTATAGTAAAAATTAAGGACCGCCCCAAGCCAATTTTCAAACTGTATCCACATGTGGCTACTAAGGAAGATTTGGTTGGAGTGTTTTCTCGCATCTCGGAGGAAGTGGTATATGTAGAAGATGTTAGGGCTTATATTCATTGTCATATAGAGGACTTAGGTACTTCAAAAATCAAGGGGATGTATATGAATGAACTCATGGGAGAATTTGGTAAAATCAAACCGGCATATAAACACATCGAAGATCTAGGGTTCACTAATATTCTGGATATTCCAGAATTAGAGGATGATATTTTTAGATATGTACTAAGCAGAGTACATGGGAAATTCATATGGCTGGACCGACCCTACAAAATCACTAAGGAATCCATTCGAGCAATTATTGGTTTACCATCAACAGGGCAACATCCAAATAAGAAAGTATCAAATGACTTAGTAAGGAAGATCACCGGTGCTACATCAGATAAGAGATCAATGAATGTGATACTATCACTGACGTTGACATTAAATTTGACAGCATGATCATAGGTTACAAGGTAACTTAATCTAATTATCTGAATTCAGTTTCTAGTTCATGTATTTTGGCTGCTTATAGAATGATGAGAGAAAATATTGAGTTAGATCTTTGTGACTAGATTCTTGAGGAGTTATTGATCAATTTAGGGAAGATTAAAGGTGAGAAGAAGGGCACCTTCCGATATGGAAATCTGTTAGTGCTCTTAATGTTATACTTTCTAAATGATACCCCCAGTTCTAGAAGGATGCAATGGGCTTTTGACATCTGAGTAGGAAGACAGCTTAAGAAATCAATTGTTGCATTTGGAAGTCTTAGAGATGAAAAGGTATGGGGTTACTTCAAGGCTTTTTAGAAATCTATGAGGTCTAGAATAAGGATACCTGAGAAAATTGTAGAGAAATACTCTACTGACATTTGTTTCATGGTTAAGAAGGATGTGACTCTCATGGAGGTGATTAAGCCCCAGAAGATTTGGATAGAGGAAATGGGATATGAGGTGGATGCATTAATCCTTGATGCTTATGCAAAAATTCTGATAGATGCAAAAATAGATGAAGCGGGAAAACCCTTGTGAAACAGCACAACAAAAGACTTTTGAGGTTGAAACTAAGTTCAACCGGAAGTAGAGGGAAAAACAAGAAGGTAAGGAAAGCAAGTTTGTACAAGAGGTTTCTAAGGACATTAAGGCACTCATTGATGTTGTCCCGGAGAAAGGGAAAAAGAGGAAGGATCTAGTAGTTCACATTGAACCTATGGCTGCAGATTCTGAGACTAATGATGAGACATCTTTATCTTTCAAAAGGGTTGTAAGGAAGAAACCAGAAGAATCTAAAGTGGAACTAAAGAGACAACCGATTAGGAAATTAACCATCAAAGTAATAACACAGAAGCAGGCACCCAAGGCTACTCCATCAACTGCATCTGGTACTGCCAGAAGGAGGAAGGAGAGTGACACTGAATTGGCACTAGAGACTGGTATTGTAACAATTATTCCCCCTAAGAATTGTGTTGAAATTGTAGATGAAATAATTAAGGATGGGATGCTGAATAATGTTAAGTCTTATTATGATACATTTATAGTTAATGAACAGAGAGAGGTAGAGGAAGCAATTCTTCTATATTTAGACATCTATAAGAAAGCATTAATAGAAATAGAAAATCAAATACCGACAAAGCTATACAACATATTTGATGCTAGAAGGTTATCTGCAATGCAAGAAAAACACATTAAGATGCAATAACTTTTAGCTATATGTGTTACTATAACTCCATATGAGATGGAGAAGACAATTGAGGCTGCAGATAGGAAAGTATTTAACAACAAACATAGAATAACTAGCTTGATGTTAGGAAGGATGAATGAGATAATAAACAAAACACAGAAGGATTGGATAAATTTTTTGGGAGAGCATAGAGGATTCTTCACTTCACCGAAGATGAAGACTGACACTGTAGATACACCGGTTGAAGGGAAAGGTAAAGGAATTATGGATACACCACCCTCAGTCTTTAAGAATATCAAGATAGTTGAAATTGATCCAAATGCACAGACAAATACAGAGACATCGGTTAATGCACAAAACATTGTATATGATATTAACATTGAGGACACTTGTCCTCTGGATACTAATATACAGGTTGAGGAACCAATAGCTGCACAGACTACACCAAGTGGCAAAGCCATCGATGCAAGTGAGGAGGTAATAAAGGATAATTCACCAGAGAAAACAAGGGAATCCAGTAGGGAACCAGTTACTGATACATCATTATTAACAATTGACACTTCTCTAGTGGAAAATAAAAACATCACAAAGATGAGTCCCACAAAACTAATGATGATGGTTGCTCAGAAACTGATGAAGGAAGGTACCACAGACAAAGGGATTATAGATCAATCCACAACTGTTTTGCACAGATTGGTCCCAGAATGTAAGATTGGTAATGAAGTGATCCCTTTTGGTAAGCTTGAGATAATAACATAACACATCTCTAAAGATTTTCAATTATTACAGCAGATCTCTAACCATCTAGCAATTGAAAAAATCACCTTGGCTAAGAAAGCCACTTTTGATCAGATCATCGACAAAGAGAAGAAAAAGATTGAGGAGAAATTAATTTTGATAGAAAATACTTTGAAACAAAGTACTAATATATATAGGGTATGTTGCAATATAGAGATTCTTACAACAAAAGTGGATGAAAAGATAAAAGAGGTATAGGACAAAATTGCTAATATTGCTCTCTTTTGATGGACTAATTTCACTGACCACATCTATAGATGGACAAATTTAAACTTTAGAGAATCAAATTTCTTCTCTTGAAAAAAAAAGATATAAGATCATTCGAAGAGCCAGAAGTCTCAGGGGTTTGGTGAGTCCAAGATTGGATTCACTTGGTGTTCATAAGAGGGACTGCATGGATATACTTGGTAATACCACACCAACAGAAGTTAATGAGAAAGAATCACTTGCATATTTACTTAGTGGACTTGTATCTATCTCTAGCACACTCAAAACCGGTTGGGATACTTATGTGGAGTTATTAGAGAAAGCTTACCCGGAAATCTTGAAATTGGTCAAGCTCTGGTAAGACATTTTTTAGGGGGAGATATTCTGTGTACAATTATCATTTTTTGACATTTCTTTTTATAGTTTTTGGGCATTGATGTCAAAGGGGGAGTAGTATACATGTGAAAAAGAATGAAAGGTTGCATAATGAAAAAGAATGAAAATTTGAATAATGAAAAAGAATGAAGGGTTGCATACATTAGAGGGAGTTACAGAGTTCTTGGAATTTTGGAGTATTGGAGCATTTTGCATATTCAGTTCAGGGGGAGCAAGGCAAGATGAAACTAGCAGTTGAAACCATGACCATTTTTCACATGAGTGTTGCCATCAATGCCAAAGGGGGAGATTATTGGCAATTGACACTCTACTAGTTAAGTTTCATTATGTTGTCATTGATGGCAACATGTTTTTGGGTTCAGGCTTCATATGGTATACCGACAGGCACTTCACAGACTCTACACCGGCATCGACAGGATAAAAGATTTCTTTGGTCATTGGCAATGCAGGCCGATAGGTATGATAAAGGATATCGGTATTGAAGGTCAACACATCTTGGATCCAGAAATCGACAACTTGTTTAATGCTTATTCATTTATGTTATAAGGCCAACATGTATTATGTAATTATATATATCCTTGTAATCCGACATAAGGCATAAATTTGTATGGGGTATATATAGGATATGCATAGATAGAAAAATGAATGGAATGTATAAGGTTATGGATGTAATGTAATGTGAAATATATTAGAGAGACTATGTATGTGAGGAATTCATTGTAAGGGTTATTCTGGTACTGAGGTTTTAACTGGAACATACGAAGCTTAAACCAGAATTGTATTCTGGCATAGGAAATGCTATACTAAGCAGTTCACTATTCTCCGGATTGTAGTATGGATTATTATGTAGTCAATGAGACTCCTTTTGTGATGAGCAATGTGCTCTAGGCTGTAAGCCTTCCTGCAAGTGCAGACCCAACATATAGTGTAATATCTCTTCATATGACTAATGAATTGATATTGTGGGTCACAAATCCCACCATGGTTTTTCCTCATTGAGGTTTTCCACATATAAATCTACATGTTATGATTCTCATTTATATGTTTGGCTTATTGGTTGCATTACTTCTTTCAATTTTGTCTATACTGGTATACCGGTTGGTGTATGTGTGTTTTGTTAAAGCTAAAATATTTTATTCCAATATAACACTAATTCACCCCCCCTCTCAGTGTTATTAGTTTTCAACAGGTGTGGTTGTTGAGACAAAGATATAGGTGGAAGTAAAAAATATCTCAATGTATAGAGTCTCGTGAAGTGCTGAATGGGTAGAAAGTGAGTGTGATGAGTAGAGAGTTGTGTTGTTGACAAGAGAAAATAGAGAAAGAACAGAGTATTCTGGAGAGTAATGTTGTAGTGGAGAAAAGAAGATAACCAAACAGGGGAAGGAGGTGAAACAAAGGAAAAACTTTAGCAGGCAGAGAAAGTCATTCTCAAGATATGACAATTTTGTAAGTGTTACAAAACTCATTTGTAACAAGGCGTTATCATTGCATTGTAAACTTGATAAATCACTGTAAATCTCTAAGTAGGTGCTCAGATCAAGGGTAGGTGCTCCTTTGAGTAGGTGCTCATAAAATAAGGGGTTGGTTCCCTAAAGTTCAGGGGTTGGTGTTCCTTGGGTTGGTGCCCTAAACTTTGTAAATGGTTATTCATTGTGAGATTGCATTGGAGCAATAGACTTCAACAACTATTCTCACCGAGGTTTTTCCCACATTGGGTTTTCCTCATATATCTGGTGTTGTGTTTTGTCTTTGTGTGTGTGTGTTCTCAATTAGTTTGCAGTAGCTATATTAGCATACATAGTAAAATTTTAAAATACACTGATTCACCCCCCCCCCCCTCTCAGCGTCCATTTGTGTTCTTCAGCTACATAATATCTTTCTCCATTATTCACAATTTAATAATCTAGAAAATTATGTTTCATGGTATTTGATATGATCAAGCAAAGGTAGATTGTTCAATACAAGGCTCACTTGTGGATAACAGTTTCAAATGAGAATGCCAAATGTGAAAAAGACAAGGTAGACATGTTGAATTTTCAATATATTACTATTCTCTGATGCATTTTTGCTTGTGGTTGTCATCGTCTATTGATAGTTTTGATTGGTAATCTTCAATCTATTTGGGTAGGTATGAAATTATCTTAATGTTTATTTTGAATAGGAAATACTTATCACTAGGCAAGTAAATTTGATTATTTCAATTTTTCGTCCACTAAAAAGGAATCCATAGGCAAGTTGAGGTGATTGGGTAGGGATTTACCCCCTTCATTCAATGTAATTTGGTTAACAAGGCTAGTTATTGGTTAAATTACTATTTAAAACCCTAATTCCTAATTTTTACCACATTACATTTTGGTGAACCCAAATCCTTGCATGCTTATTTTTTTATTTGTGGTCTCAAATCTAATATTTGGGCATTTGAAAAATAAATTTTGCACTCATAGATCATAATTGCATAAATTTAGTGGCTAATTTCATAAAAACCCTAATTTATTTTGCTAACTTTTGCTTGTGGGTTGCATAATATTTCACATATGTCATACCCAAACTTTTGGGCAAAACACAACCAACAATTTTTTTTCTTTTTTTTAAAACACTAAAGTACATGCAACCATAGCTTTACCAGTTGAGACATCTTAACAAGTAGTTCCAAGCGAAATCTTAAATGATATTAAATACTATCATGATAATTCCTAATAACAAGCAGAACGAACAAATGTTATAATAGTAATAATTATTTCACTCAAAAGTCCTTATCATTTTAGTTGCGTCTATTAGTACTTAATTAGATCCATTTCCACTAAATAGACATTAATAAAATTACTTGGTCTGACATCAATAATTAATAATTATCAAGTACCCATCATCCTGTTAATACACCTTTTCTTAATAATTTAATCAACCTCTCTAAATATAATTGAAGAAGATATAATTAATCTCCATCAGAAAACCATTAATCGCTTTTAGGAGCTAATTAAATTAGTTACTAACACTTAGTTTATGAAAGTCTATACTTTATTTTAACATAATTAAAATGTAGTTTATACTATATCGACTAAAGGGTCATTTAACCCCATAACGAAAAATCGTTCTATAAGGTTTAATCTCTAAAACCTATATTTAGTTGGTCTGAAACTTATTCCCTATAGTCAAATAACTACCAACAGAATAAATTTCCTAAATGATTAACTCCAATAATAATATAATTTTTAAACCCCTTTTCTTTTGTTAAATATACCCATATGTTTATTTTGAAACATATGTTAAATATAAACACTTAATAAAATATTTATCCTAACATTATAGACAAGTCATACAATCATGTTTTAAACTATGAAATTTACAATTACATTATAGACGATTTTATACATTCGTGTATTTAATCTATATATCTTTTTTTTAATTCAAACACATATATAAAGAACATTATTTATTTTCTAAATGTAAATGTTTCAACATCTTATCTAAAAATGTATTAAGTAGATACTAAAACCATTCCCTTTATTCTATAACCACTAAATGCAATCTTAAATCTAAGGTCTACCCTATCCTCTATATATGTATATATATAGTTTGAAAAACCTATATAAAAAAATAAATATGTTTCCATTTTTAAAATCATACATGTATAACCCTAACAGAATATTATATATATCCTTTAATTTGTTCAACACTAAAAAAATCTCTTTCTTCTTTCACCTTACCCTAACCCTACCCGGGCTAGGGTTTTATCTCATCTCATTTGTATTACGCAAGGGCGGTATCGCACAGGGCAGAGATCATGGTGGTGGGGGTTTTACGGGGAGTGGCGCCACTCACTGTGGGTTACCACAGTGGCAGCAACCACTGCGGTCGCCCACAGTGGCGACTCTCGGGCTGTTCACTGTGGACGGCCGTAGCGTTGGCGCCCACTGTGGTAACCCACAATGAGCGGCGCCACTCCCCCTAAAACCCCCGCCACCATGATCTCCGCCCTGTGCGATACCGCCCCTGTGTAATACAAATGAGATGAGATAAAACCCTAGCCTGGGTAGGGTTAGGGTAAGGTGAAAGAAGAAAGAGATTTTTTTAATGTCGAACAAATTAAAGGATATATATAATATTCTGTTAGGGTTATACATGTATGATTTTAAAAATGGAAACATATTTATTTTCTTATATAGGTTTTTCAAACTATATATATATAGGATAGGGTAGACCTTAGATTTAAGATTGCATTTAGTGGTTATAGAATAAAGGGAATGGTTTTAGTATCTACTTAATACATTTTTAGATAAGATGTTGAAACATTTACATTTAGAAAATAAATAATGTTCTTTATATATGTGTCTGAATAAAAAAAAAGATATATAGATTAAATACACGAATGTATAAAATCGTCTATAATGTAATTGTAAATTTCATAGTTTAAAACATGATTGTATGACTTGTCTATAATGTTAGGATAAATATTTTATTAAGTGTTTATATTTAACATATGTTTCAAAATAAACATATGGGTATATTTAACAAAAGAAAAGGGGTTTAAAAATTATATTATTATTGGAGTTAATCATTTAGGAAATTTATTCTGTTGGTAGTTATTTGACTATAGGGAATAAGTTTCAGACCAACTAAATATAGGTTTTAGAGATTAAACCTTATAGAACGATTTTCGTTATGGGGTTAAATGACCCTTTAGTCGATATAGTATAAACTACATTTTAATTATGTTAAAATAAAATATAGACTTTCATAAACTAAGTGTTAGTAACTAATTTAATTAGCTCCTAAAAGCGATTAATGGTTTTCTGATGGAGATTAATTATATCTTCTTCAATTATATTTAGAGAGGTTGATTAAATTATTAAGAAAAGGTGTATTAACAAGATGATGGGTACTTGATAATTATTAATTATTGATGTCGGACCAAGTAATTTTATTAATGTCTATTTAGTGGAAATGGATCTAATTAAGTACTAATAGACGCAACTGAAATGATAAGGACTTTTGAGTGAAATAATTATTACTCTTATAACATTTGTTCGTTCCGCTTGTTATTAGGAATTATCGTGATAGTATTTAATATCATTTAAGATTTCGCTTGGAACAACTTGTTAGGATGTCTCAACTGGTAAAGCTATGGTTGCGTGTACTTTAGTGTTTCAAAAATTTAGAGTTTTAAAAAAAAGAAAAAAAATTGTTTGTTGTGTTTTGCCCAAAAGTTTGGGCATGACATTTTGGTATCAGAGCCCTAGGTTCATACACTGGTGAACATGGGCTACATTCATAACTTAGTTGAAACCGAACTATGGCTTGAAGTATAACACCTAGGTGAAAACGTGCAAAATAACAAAGTGAAACATAAGTGAAAATTCTTGCAAATCAATAGATCAACATATAACAATTCAAGGGGTTCCAAGGGGCACTAAAAGCCCTGAAATTTGAACTTATTAGTCATAATATTTATGGCTTAAATAAAACCCCAAAGGCTGCAAAATATTCAACTATTTATTCATATGAAGTAATTTCAGTGTTTATTAACAGAATTTAGTTATTTAGTACTTATGGGGTTACCATTCAATTGGAACCTAAAACGCAATAAATGTCCTAATCAAATCAAGTATGAGGAGTTAATCTTTCAATAAAATACCTCTGATGGTAACTAAAGAAATGTCATCCATCGAGATATGTTCTTGACATGGAAAATCAAGCAAGATAAATTAGACCTTAGATGAAGGCACCATAAACAAGATAAATAAGACTGAGACAGTTCAAGTTAAGTTTTAAGCTATGTGAAATTTTGATGGTTAAAAAGATCAAGGCTGTCATTAGAGACATAAACGAGGAAGAATTAAAAGGAACTCTTGCGAATCTCAAATAGGAGCATTAACCTATCCTAATGACTAGGTACCTTAAGATTGTGGTCATGCTAGAGTTCTTATTAAGAGCTTTTGTTGGACAATGTTTGTAGCAATATAGTGGAGCTAGAGTCGGATAACCCTAAAGATAAGAACTAAAATGATGAATGGAAATCCCTTGAACATAAAACCCTAGTAATACTATAAGTAAGTTAAATAAGGAAAAAGGAGGCATGAACTTTTTGGGTAAAGAACACGTATTTACAATAAACCCTAAGTTCATCCATGGTTATATAATGGGGAAAACAAGCAAGTAAAACCTCAACTAGTTACTTTAGGGGAAGATAATCTTGGAGGAAGAAAATAATGGAAGAGAGAGTAGAGTTGATATAGGAATCATACAAAAAAATCCCCATTGAAGTACAAGGGGTGTAAAAGAATTAAGATCTTATAATCTAGGAATAAGTAACTAATATTTGTTCAGAAAACTAAGAAAAAAAGTGCAACCCAATCATGGTTAGTCGCTAGGTAGGAGACAGTATGTAACACAATTTAACTACTAGGCACAATCGAAGAAGCTTTGCAAATTTTGGCACTCAAGTGTGAAAGTATGTGAAAACATTAAGTATGGATGAAGCAACATGCGGATGGAAATGGTTTATGGAGAGATAGTATAGCAGTATTTTAATACCAAAGTTTTAATGAAAGATCAGTTGGCAGTATATAATCTTTTATGGGAACAATGATAAGGAGCCGAACTAGGTGGGTAGCTATGGGAGAACTTGGAAATTTTGGGAGTCTTAAGACATTGGTAATTACTGGACATCCTTATGTTATACCATAGTTGGGTAACTGGATATTAGGATGGTAAGATGGTTGATTTAGATTAAAGAGATCGAAGGTTGTGATATGTCGAAGTTGGCTAGTAAGTAAATATAAATAAGTCATATGGAATGAGATAACTTTCCTTTTACTAAATTTTAATTAAAAGGATGGGTGTTGGTCACTTTCAAGTGCACACCCCCTTGATTTTATTATTGCATAAGTGAAATAGGAGAGAATAAGTTCACTCTCTGAGTTGTTTGAATTATGTCCTAAAATGTGTGGTAGAAATTGTTGTCAACCATTATCAACCTTACTTGACAATAAATCCACCCCAAATGGCTCTTAACCATAAGTTTTAGTAATTTGGCAACAAGCTCCTACCTAATGAAGGCAAGTGAATGTCAGAGGTGAAAATATAAGAAGCTAACATAAGGTGCTAAGAAAACAGATGATGTCCGTAGTAAAATTTTATGATTACATTATACAACCCTAAGTGGTTCTAAGTAAACAAGTGTCAAAATTGTACCGAACTATCAACCAAGTGCGTAAGACATGAAAGTGTTGATACTTGAACTACCACGTAACATTGAATCAAGGTTTAGCATATTAAGATAAGTAATAGAAGTCAAAGAAGAATGGACGGAGAATGGTAGAGTTAGTGCAATCACCTATTAGATATAATTAAGGTTGTTAATAACCCTAAATAGATAACGAAGTATATCGGACAGTGTTGTTGGTAATAGCAAGCACATGAAGGTTAACATGGAACATGATCTATAAAAAAAAAACGAATGTGATCTTGTGTATAAGAATTTATTTCATAAATCGATAAAGGATTTTAAAGAATCTAAAATCTCAAGAGTCTAATAATCACTTCCTAACACACTCAGGATGCGTGATCTTGGGTGAGGTGTTGTGGTTACTCCCTATAGCATGGCTAGAATGGTCATCTTGTTTTGAGTTTGATTCAACATTAATTTTGATTTTCTTTGAAAAGTATATTGTGACACTGGGGCTAGAACTTTCTTTTTATTAATTTTGTTTATGAAGAGAGGACCACTAAATTTATGTTTCTTTTTATATGAACTATGGCACTTGCCATGATTCTAGTTTTAATATTTTTTAATTGTTGGCATTTTTCTTCTTTTTAATTGACTTGACAGAAGTAACTTGTATTTTAGAAAAGTGTCAAGTGGTCATTTTGATGGTTGATATAACTAGCCCTAGTGATGTGATTTGTGTAATATCTATCATGTTCGTGGAACCACTGATAGCGTGTCAAGGGACAATACCGCAAGGAGTGAAATTAGGCACAAGAATTAACAAAGAATGTGTTTTATCAAATTAAGATAAAGGAAGGAATATCCTCCTAAGTAAAATTAATTGTGAGTAATCTGAAAGAGAAAAATTTATAACAATAGTGTGACCTAGACCTAATGAATTGCGAACGAAATGATTGTCGACTAGTAAATTTTGGCATGTGCATGGAGATGATTGCATGGATGATATCTAAAATAAGTATTAATAATTTCCATCACTCCCTTAGAACGGGATTGTTGTGTACCTTAATATTTGGAAATGGTGAATAATGCCCCTATAAAACTTAAACCTTGGAGCCTAGAAATATAAAAACATTTTAATCCCTAGTGGTAGAAAACTACCCTATATAAGGGCGGAATTGAAAAACCTAAATTTGATGTTGCCTTGTCACCTAAGAAAGTTGGAAGAAATTATGCACCTAGGATGGTTAGCAAATAGTGTAATTACACCCTAATGAGGTGCCTTGATGTAGAATAAGTAGATTCGTATTGGTTAAGTGTGATGTCAATTTTATTAAGTAACATGCATGGACAAGAATACAGCAGGATAAACATGTTTTAAAACAAATCCTAAACAAAGTAGGACTCCCAGAAAATTCAATATGTGTAACCTTGATTGTGGGAGTTGATGTGTGTTATTGATATGATTTGGATGACGCATTAATGTGAGTGGTTGAAAGATAGAACTTTGTAAACACCTACCTGAGATCGAAGGGAAATGTAATAAAAATACGAAGAATTTAACCTTGTGAAGATAGTAAGTTAATTACAATAATAAGTTGATTTTGGTATTTCATCCTTCTAGTAGGCAAGGTAAGAGTTTGAGTAACTTATGGAAATGGAGGGAAATGTTATGTCCCTACTTTGAAATTCTACTCATGCGATTTCCAGGAGTAAGTCAAACTCTAGGGGAGGAGGATATAAGGCCTTCCCCAAACCAAGCTTTGATTAACTTAGTTGACCATGTTTGACCTATTAATAAATGCTTTATAATTCAATAGAATGGACTGTGTTAGACAGATAGATTGGTGAGAAAGGTAATTGAACCAAGTTATAGAGTTATTGCACCTTGTGGTGTACATTTTGAAATGTTATGAATTTGAAATCTTAAAAGATCCATTGATTGGATAATCTTGATTTAACGTATGTCAGCTATGTCTGGATGTAGAACATATATGATTTTGTGATTTGATAACATTGATGAATGTTGATGCTTCATTTATATGCTTTATGATAAAGAACTTTATATGATTCTAGAATAGGATAAATTGGAGATGATGTATGTCATTATTGGATTTGCAGGACTTTATTATGATGATAGAATTAAGATGTATGCTTTATGTGTGGACCAAAATTATGAGAATTGTGATAACTACTTGTGTGGATTTAATTGGATATGAGATATATTGAATTGTTCAAATGTAAATTGTATGCGAAGTGTTTGATGTGTATTCTAATTTAGGTGTTTAATATTATACGAGGTTATTGGAAATTACTAATGTGTATTTGAGTGGTGCAGGAAAAGATATTCATGTGACCATGGAAATATTACGGAGAACCAAACCTAGACCTATGTATGTTCGTAAAACCACGGTTTGTCTATTTGGAGAGACAACACCCCGTTTGTGTCGTATTTTATTCGTAATAGTAAATGATGCATGTGTGTTAAGTGTTATTTAATTGATTTATGTAAATCCCACAAGAGACACGATTTCATGTATAATTTTGTAAAAGTATTTAATATCATTTAAGATTTCGCTTGGAACAACTTGTTAAGATGTCTCAACTGGTAAAGCTATGGTTGCGTGTACTTTAGTGTTTTAAAAAAAAGAAAAAAAATTGTTGGTTGTGTTTTGCCCAAAAGTTTGGGCATGACAACATATGATTACATTTCTTTTTAGTTACATTTGTCATAATCATGTGTTGGATAATGGCTTCTTTCATTTTACATTACTTCTTTTCATTCATAGTACTTTCACATATTACATTTTTAGGGTTTTTAAAATGTTTCCTACTTGCCAATCATATCTCAAAGCTTTTATCCATGTTATAAGTTGTTTTATGATGACATTTTTAAGTACACACATTATATGTGTAGATCATATAAAGGCTTTTGTAGACAATGATAATCCTATAGATGGCACTGACAAAGTTAATACTTGTACCTCTCCTAGGGTATCTAATGTGATTGAGTAAAAATTCAATACTCCTATCAATGATCTCTCTAATAGAGAGTAAGCATTGAAGAGCAACATAACACCATCCTCTTCTCATAGGCATAATCTAGTGCAAGTGGAGCAAGATCAACATGTTGGCTTACCAATCCCTTTAGATCCTCGTTATTCTCCTAGAGTTTATCTTAGCCATGAAAACATTTGTATGGAAGATGATGTTATGTATTTTATTCATGACGCATCTCCTCATATAACATTAAGAAAAGATGAAGTCCTAGATGATAAGGATCTTCCCTCCCAACCTATCAAAGAGGATATGAATAATGATGATAGAAAGGAAAAATTCCCTACAAAGTATATTCCTTCTTCATCTAATTCTCCCTTTGATCCCTCCATGTGTCCTTCTACTAAATTTTTTAAAGAGATTCATGAGAATGGTCCTTCTTCTTCATAATTAAAATATACTTATAGGAGTGGTTATAACATAATCTCAAAACAAGGTTAAAGAGGAAAAGGGCGTGGAAAATATGAACAAGGAATCAAAGTCCGTATAAAGCCTCCTTCCCAAGATAGTACTAAAGGTCTAGGATATCCTCATCATTCGCCTATGGATGATCTTCTTAAAATACAAAGGTTTAAGGAGTATCTTGCAAGACATAGAAATTATCGTCCATCTAAAGGTGCTTCTTCTTTGAACAATCCTTTTTTCTCATATCATCAAACTCATGACCATCATGCTAATGATTTTCCAAATTTTCAAAAGGGAATACAAGAACTCATTGATAATTGAACCATCAAAATTATAGAAGACAATCCTCCTCCTTCTAGTGATCCTTGTTCTACATCTTAAGAGACAAGACCTGCTCCTATTGATGATCAAGAGGAATTAGCTACTAGAATCTTTTGGAGATTGAAGTATGATAAGAATGTTGTTTTTCCTTTCATTGGACTTAATCGCAATTATAAGCATAAGGAAGGTGATGAACATTGTCATTGTCATCGTCGTTATTCTCACTCTCTCAGAAATTGTAAAACCTTTAAAGCATTTGTTCAAGACCAATATGATCGAGCTTGCATAGTTCTTACAACCAACCTCACACTTTTTCTTGGTGAAGAGATAGTGCCTTAGCACTCTATTCACTCTATCATGTTTCTCCTCACCCAATGACATTAGTAGTTAACTTCATTGGGGGCTCTTTGTCATGAGTGGTAATGTTTTTTGAATAACAAACATTTTGGGGAAGCAACATATTTCTTCCTTGTTTCCTTGCATTGGGGGCAAGGACAATATATATCCACTTCTCTCTTTCTCTTTGAAGATTGTCTCTTCTTTAGAGTTGCATTTTGCATATCTTGTTGTTTTTTCTTCCATTGAATATTTTTTTGTGCGAGTACGTGTGTTCCTTGTTTAGGACCTTTCTTTTCTTGAAGTAGTGCATTTTCTTATGTATAATGTTAAACCTTAGAGGTTGTGTAATCCTTCTCATTGTCCCTATGCTTGTGAGGAATTAATTTTTCTCTTACCCTTTCTAAGGATCCACTTTTCTTTTGTTGAGTGAATTTTGCTTATGATATGATATCATTCCTTGTGTAAAGTTGTTGTTTTCTCAAGGATTATCTCTTAAGCAAGAGGCGTGCATCCTTGTTCATAACCTCTTCTACAATTGGCAAAGTATATCTATTATATTATAACCACTCCTATGAGAATTTTTTAATTGTGAAGAAGGAATTAACCTTGAATTGAATAATGTAAATACTGAAGTAAATGTTAGGAGATATACCTCAGATTTGTAATGGTTAATAGAAATATTGATGATGCAATGCTCTTTGAATGTAATCACAAATGTTGAATATAATGGCATGACAAACACATGAACATGAAAGACCTAATAAAGCACACATGATTGCATGAAGATTGATGTAAATTTGTTCCATAATGCTTGCAGGATTACATGTTGTCTTGAATCTCTGAAAATACTAGATGATGAATGCCTAAATGTGTGAGTGCTAGGTATGAAGTTGTAGATCTAAAATGGATTGATACAATGTCTTTATATAGGGTTCCCTAGGTAAATTACTGATTATGTCGGCCTCCAAAAGTCAAGTGTAGCCACGAGGACCAAAATCCATTAGGGAGGGGGAGTGCCCACCCATATTCAAATTGGGTCAATTTAAGGGGTACCAGGGCATGTTGGGGTGTCCTAGTTGAGGATCAAGGTTCTCCACGCCCTAGTCCTCCAAAGATGAGATGAGCAAAAGGGAAAATGGAAGAAGGAAACCTCAGGATAGGGCCCACTCAATAGTGTCAATAGGTGACATCAAGGTTGGAGTAAAGAGGACCAAAATGGACCTAGGGGGAATGAAGATAGGACACACTAAAGTAGGAGCACAAACATGAGGTGTGTATTGTACAAGTTAAAATTTATGATGCTACATTTATCCCCCCCACTCAATAGTGTCAATAGGTGACATCAAGGTTGGAGTAAAGATGACCAAAATGGACCTAGGGGGAATGAAGATAGGACACACTAAAGTAGGAGCACAAACATGAGGTGTATATTGTACAAGTTAAAATTTATGATGCTACATTTAGCCCCCACTTTAACAGAAGTATGAGCCTATGCAAATACTATACTCATGGTAAAGTAGAAAGATGAGAGAGAGGAGAACCTAGAGCGAGATTCCAAACCTAACCCCATACACCTATTGGCAAGTGCATAATGCATTTTAAAGGATGCAAGTAGGCTTACGAGATGTCAAAGTTGTGTTAAAGTACCTGATGACCTTATGTGGGCATGGATTTAAGTACAATATCTTATGGTTAATGATATTAGACTCCAAGAAGTTCAATATCAAATACATCCAAAGTATTATATACTATATTAATTTATCAAGATGTTTAACATAATTTTTGAGAACCTCACAAATTTTATTTTAAATCTTATTAATTAAACTTTAAGAAGTGTGATAGATAAAAACCAAAAAAAATTAATACCTACATCTCCTTAATCATTCCAAAGAATTTACTTTCTTATCCAAGAAAAAATCTCTTTCACAATCTTCAAGTAATAAATCTAAATATCGAAAATAATGTTCATCAAGCTCTTTTTGAATCTATAAAGTAATCCCTATTTCAATCTAACTCTTCCATCTTTGTTACAACTCAAATGGCCAAATAATTTTTCAAAAATAATTATCTAAAATGACCTCTTAACTTTCCTAGTGATCAATTTTTTATATTTTAAAAAAATTATTTAAATTTTCATTACATATACATACAAAAAAATGTCTTATTTAATAATAATGTTAAGAGGGCCTTCCATATAACACATTTTTTCATCTTTTTGAATTCATCCAATCCATTTCATTTAAAATAAATTCAAATTATTTCAATAAACCATACAATTCACTTCCACTCAAATAAACTATATTTTGCATTTGAAAAATAAATCACCAAGCATGAAACTATTTTCTCATAAGAGGAATCTTGAATTGATATGATTAGGATGACTTGGTCTTATAGATATATCACAAGTCACGTCTAGTTATCCCAATGAAGTAAAATGTATTAACTTTAAAAAAAATATTGTATGAATAATTTTGAACCTTGTACTTTGTACATTAAAGTACATGTCAATAATGTCAAGCATAATGATATTCGAAGCACATCATGTTAACTAATTAACACATGCATAAAATTATATGAGAGGCAAATTTTTCACAATTGATACTATATAAATCACATTTCAATGCTAATCCTCTAATTACAATATAATCAAGATAGTATTAAGATGTATGATTAAATATAGTTTAATCATAATCATATCAATCAATATAAGATCACAAAATTAACCAACATCTCATAAAAATAATGAATATATATCAAATCTAAATAAACTATTTAACTATATCAATTCAATTGTAAAATAACAACAAATATATACATATATCAAATAATCAAATATAAAAATCATAATTTATATAGACAATGCAAAATTATGCTGCGAGAATGAAAGAATAAACACTATAAGACTTCCAAATACTCATGTAACCAATGCATTCAAAATACTATACCATATTCATCATTCAATATAGAGTCATTGGATTAATATATCCAAAGTGCTATTCTAGATTCATCTACCATGCATTCAAAATAAATTTCAAATGACTAACAAAGATTCTTTTTAAATCTTATCACTTACACTTTAGGCGTCTGAAAAATAAAGATTCAAAAAAAATTAATATTCAATATCCAAAATACTATACTTTATTCGTCTATCAAAAATTTAACATAATTTTCAAAAATCTCAAAAAAAAAAAACAATCTTTTATAACATAAATTAAACTCTAAGATAGATAAAAGATTTAAAAATAACAATAACGAAAACATTCAACGCAGTATACCAGACTTATCATGCATTCAAAACAATTCTTAATTTTGCATCTTATTAATTAAACTTTAAAGCATATGCTAGATATGGACTTATGAAATCTATCATATTAGAAATAGCAGTATAGAGAAGGAAGGAAAAGCAAATAGTCCTCAATATGTATGTTATCTACATCTCCAAGTTTTGTCCTATTTAAACAAAAGGATTTTTACCATAATTCACTCCTATTTTCAAATCCACTAGTGAATTATTATTATATTCATTCTAAGGGGTTTGTAAGGTGTAGCATTATGTAGATATAAAATAGGGGAGACAATGATCTGTAGAGCTTCTGGTTCTGGCTTTGCCTGCCATTATCGTTTGTAACAAGTGTGAAGAAGGAAAAAGCAAGATCAACGATTTCGCCTTGTTCTACTTTAGCTTCACAAATGAAATGTCGTTTTTACCATCGACACACTTTGGCAGGTTGGCCATTCACTTCAAAACAATGTAAAATGAAATCGGATGTTTTGTTTATACACCGACATAGATTCGCAAAGTTATAATCTGGAGCTTCGCATGATCTTAATGTTCTCTTCCGTGTTGTTTGCTCAGAAAAAACTTCAGATATACAATTCAGCAAAATTAATAGAATTATTATTAAACAACTATGAAGCATTATGAGACGACGAAAGTGACATGCCTGCACAAATGATTACATAAAAATAGAAGTACTATAACTCATTGTAATAAACATTAGCATTTGCACATCAATTACACCACAAATTATCCATCTCAGATCTCCAGGGAATAGAGGAAAAACAAATTCAAAAATGCAGTATAGAATTGAAAACAGATATATGTATTCGCTTGGCCTAGTAAAATTTGCAGGGAAGATCGTACGTAGTGGGAAGAGTTTTAAAATCGAGAATTCTGCAACAAAAAGTAGGCTGATATGATAAAAAAAGAGCAGAAATACTGAAGGATTCAGCAGACAGAAGTCTCGAGACGGGGATCAAAGGCAAAACCTTGGAGTGGCTGAGAGGCGTGAACGAAGGGGCAGCGGGGGAGCCAGGTCCAGAGCTTGTGATACATGTCGTAGAGGAGGCAGTGGGAAGTGCTGGAGCAGGTGATGAGGATGTTGTTGGCGTGTCCGACGCAGGCGAAGGCCTCATCGTCGCACATCTTGATGAAGTCGTCGTACAAGGACTGGGGCATGCGCTCCACCTCCACCCAAGCATTTCTGGAATCCTGGAGACCCCAGATTCGGATGCTCTTGGGCACGTTCAGCTTGCTCTTCTGCACGGCGGCCACCATCACCAGCCGCCCCCGGCACTCCACCAGGTTGGGGCTCCTCAGAAAGCGCCGCATGGGCGCCTGGATTTTGCTCCAAACCCCTTCGCTTATGTCGTAGGCGAGCACGCTGAAGGGACTGTAGTTCATGCAGTACAGCACCCCCCCAGCGTGGGTCATCTTCCCGGACTCCAGATTGCACAGCCGCGGGAGCGGCCCGGCGATTCTCCAGTACTGGCAGGCCGAGTCGTACATTTCTGTGGTGAGGTTTTTCACGGCGAAGGGTGAGATCATGTCGTCGCCGGCAACGATGACCTTGTATGTCTTGGTGTGCTTATCCAGCACGAGGCCGACGGAGGGAACGAAGCGCTCTTTGAGAGTGCAGGGCAATTGCAGGCACTCCTTGGTCAAGGGATTGCACACAAGCACCGTCTTGCACCCCGTGTTCTCCGACAGACAGCACAGCAGCCCCCCCGCCGAGGCCACCACGGAGAAGACGGAGGGCAGAGATGAGAGGCGCGATCTGAACCAGGAGTGGGCCAAGGGGTCGTAAAGGTAACCCTCCGTCCACAGACCCCGCTTGAAGAGGAGAAACCAGGGCCTCGCCGGCGACGCCTCCGCGCACACTTCAAGAAAGCTGTCGGAAAACATGAGACGATACCAGTGGCGGCACACCGCCCGCATCCTAAAGAAGCTGGGAGGGGGCAAGCACGCCAGAATACGCTCTATCAGCTTCTGCGGCAGCATGCTCCACAGCCGTGGGTCCATCCACGTTCCACTGCTGCTGCCCCCGCTGCTGCTGCTGCTCGATCCGGGCCCATAGCTTACCAATTCCATTCCGATTAATCCCACTATGCCTTCTTCATGAGACAGAATGGAAGAGAGAGTCAGTTCGCCTCGCCTCTGTATCGCGGATGAAGATAATAAATAAAGGCAGCGCAAGAGGAAATAAGTGTTGCACGGCGAGCAAAGCAGGCGAGTGTACGTTAGGAGTGGGTGAAGGACTGAGTGAAGAGAAGTAACAATGCAACAAAAGGCAGTAGTGCAGAGTGGGCAGTGTGTAACATTGAACAGACTGAGAAGACGTTGCTCTCGGCTGTTGTCGGAATCGAATGAATGCAACGCGCGGAACGAGGGCTTGCTGTCGTGAAAAGGACGTGGGGGCGACAAAGGTGGCGCGCTGTTTCTAACTTTTGTACAAACGAATTGGATACTCAGCCGCCTATATTAACGCATATAAAACCTGTGGTGTAAGAGAGAGAGTCTGCGCCTGCACGCTGCCTGCTGCCTGCTGCCTGCTGCCTGCTGCCGACTGTATTACGTTTTTTGGGGCCCGTGAAACTGTGCACCTCATTACTCGCACAAGGACTTACTTGTTTTTCTCACTACTGCGCCTGTCGCCCTACACCCCTACTTTTACCTATTATCTCTCCCTTCCACCCCCCCACAGGCTGCCCTACTTTTCATTAAATTACTTCCCCAACCGCCTTTTCAATTTCACGCTCGCCCAACTAGGCCTGACAAGCTTATTTTTCATCATACAATCATTTTAACACAAGAGGCGGCTACTACCGGTTTTTCATTTTTAGGGAAAATAAACACATTCCACCTCAAAGCTCTCATTTTCCATTCAATTAAAATTACAACTAGCAATTGCACGATTAGGTGTGGAAGGTCAATTAGACAAAAAAATTGGTTTACATTATGGATGTATTTGTGCAATACATTAGATTAATAGGCAGAAAGATAGCGGGGAAAGGAGATAGAGTTAAGGGATGAAATTAAAGAGAGGATAGAGGATAAGTAGATAGGTATAGAAAGATGGAGAAATAGGGAGAGAGATGTAGGAAGAGGTAGGGAGATAAAGATAGGGGAGAAAGATAGAGAGGAATATAAAGATAAAGATATAGACGGAGATGAAGAGGAAAATGAAGAGGACGTTACGACCCGCACTGGGAAGGAATCGTAATGCCTCCCTGCGTGGCCACCGACATTCAAACTCATCCCTTAGCCTATATCCTTGGTTTGGGACATTTCCAAAGGATCTTTTGGAAGATTAGAGACTGGCTCTTGGAAATTGAAGCTCTTGGAGACATCATGGTCACCATTGTTGCAGCATCGTCAAGCTACCAAGTTTACCAAGCATACCAATACTTGCCAAGCACTAGGGGAGTAATCTAACTCTATCTTGCATTTCCAATATCTCGTTTATTTTCCAATTACCAAATAGCATAACATTGTCTTTGTGTTTGTCTTTGCATTCTTCTTTATCAACTTCTTCATTATCTTTTTTTCCCATGGCTTTTTGGGTTGTCCGTGGAGGTGGAAACACCAAAATGGGGGTCTGACTTAGGCAGACTCCAAAACGCAACCCCTAATATTTTCCTTCTTGCTTGTGTGCAGGTTGCATTAGAGAAGATTCATCTAGCTAGAGGCTTCATAGCATGGACCTATTGTTTGTCTATTCTCTTCCCTTTTCTCCTTCCATTTTTTCTTGGTTATTTCGTATATCGCATTTACTAGTTTAGCTTCATTACTTTCTGTGTTTTATTGCATTATAATCGCACTTGGAACTTTCTGTATAAATTCTATACCTCGCTTGTATAAGACGCCAGCGTGTCGCGTTAGCATCCCAGACCCGCGTGCTCGTCCTCTGGACAGAGGTTTGATAGAGTCGTCTGAGAGCCTCGAATTGCGGTTAGCTGTTTAACTCTGTTACTTTTTATCCCCTGGCCTAGCCTTGTGCCAGTTCGCAGAGGTATCAGAAGGACCATTCGCCCTCCGAGGACTCATCACTCTGGGGTGTTGAATTCCCTCTGTTACATTTTGGTGAACCCGACGTGAACGGGGGTTCGTGTGTGTTTGATTTTTCTAGTATAACTTAGTTGCTTTATTTCATTTCCTTTTCTAGTTTAGTATAGTTGTTTTACTTTTCATCACATTCATTTAAAATTTTAAAAACTTAAAAAAAAAAAAACAAGCACCTTTTTCCCTATCACGTTTTCATCTTAAACATATCAAAACAAACCAGTCGTACATCTTTTTCCAAAGACTTGCATAGGTGTCCATGTTCCGTGATTTGGTTGTCGACCATCTTATGAGATTTATGACCCAAATTGCGACAGGAGCCGTAGTCAGGAGGTCATCTAGGAGGATTTTCCCTCCTCTCCTCTGATAGCTGCCTCTCAATATTCGCAAAACTGAGTCTTCACAAAATTGAACAACTCTTATTTAAGCATCATGCAGTGGTTGTTGCAAGACAAAATGATCACCCTACCTGAGCCTAAACCTCTGTCAAATAACCAACTCTACCCCAACTGGTTCAATGGGTCGAATTATTGTCATTACCATCGTGTGCCTGGTCAGGACGCTGAGAGATGTTATCATCTTAGACACATTGTCCAAGATCACATCGACAGTGGGGCTATCAAAGTTGATGCAAAGAAACACAAATCGAACAAGTCCGTGGATAAAACCAACAATGACTTGCAGATCTATACCAACCCGTTTCCTCTACACTCGACAAATGTGATTTCTACATCTGATTCGACATTGGATGGTGGTCCATATGTCAATATGGTGACCATCACCCCTATCGTCTCCCCCCTGCCCAGAAGGGGAAGGTGTCTAACCTTCTTATCTCATTCACACCGCTCAATGCCCCATATTGCGGAGAGCCTGCTCCTCTCTATATCCCTACTCGATTGAAAAGTCAAACTGTCAAAGGTGTGATGGTTGACACCTTAAGAAGAGTTGACATCATCATGGAGGAGACACTCTTTGTGAATGGATGGCATAGGTCAGTCTATGATGAGTGTCGCACTACCTTGCAGATCCACCATGGATTCTCTATCAACCCACTGGGCAACATCACCTTGATGATCATGGTAGGCCCCAAGGGGGTGTCCTCGGTTTTTACTATCATCCCTGAGTCCGATCTCTTCCGAGTCTGACTCAAGATCCCATGGTTGATCTCCATGGAGGTGGTTCCTTCCGTGGTTCACAAGTGCTTAAATTTTCCTCACGAGGGCGTAGTGCATGTTGTCCAGGACACTAGCTATCAACCGTTGATTGCCTGTGGGGACTTCTCTTTGGATCATTTATGGCCTGTCCTGATTGGGCCAATGTTTCCTCGCAGTGACCTTTTATATTGTGTGTATTATAAATACAAGATGGGGGAGTCAGCTTCTATGTCGGTGCAACGTGTCGTACCCTTGTCGCCTCCCACATCAACTTCTGCACCTGAGATCCCGATCTTGGAATAGGTTGTGCCACATGTCTCTCCATCATAGGGGGTCGGGGCTAGACCTGCTCCCACACCGAGACCTCCTCGTCCACCTAGGACCATGCAGACTCCAGTGGTGTCCTCTATTCTTGCAACTGCACCTAATGTAGTGAAAGGAAAGGCACCTTCACTGCCAAAGTTCATGGCCCGCCCACCCTTTGAGCTTCACATCATGGCCGATATCCCTAGGCCATCTCACTATGCGAAGGGGAAGTGCTTATCTCAAGTTCCTTTGTATCCACTTGCATCTACATCATAGACCACATTGGCGCCTCCTATCCCTCTACCCACTCCTCAAGTGAAGCGAGGTCAGGCGCCCGCCACTGTGAATGTGGTGCCCGTTCAGGATGTCCCTCCTATTTCATCGGCTAGGCCTTCTCCTATCCTTGAGCTGATCCCTGAGGCCTCTCCTATCCTTGAGCTGATCCCAGAGGCCTCTCTTTTGGAGAATGATGCTCCTAATTCCTCTTAGATTGCAGTTGGCAGTCCCCACCTCCATCAGAACCAGCATGCATGCGAGCATAAATGAACTTGATGGGACCAGGCTCGATCGCATGACACTTCCTTACAGTCCACTCGTGCATCCTCTAATGCTATTGTATCAAAACCTATTCCTTCGGTGGCTCCCATTTCTGCATCAGTTTTGGTTTCGCTTCTCACTACTCCAGGGACCTTTGATGACCCCCCTCGTAAGCAGGTGCAAGTCTTCATCGCTCCTTCCTTGGCGCCTCCGCATATCACTTCTTTGTCGGACATGCCTCCCTTGTCCCGACCCCTTAACATGTCACATACAGAGATGGTGCCTAGTGCAGCTTTGTATACCTTTCCTACCTCACCACTAGTACAACATCCAAGTTTTCTTGGGTCCTTCAGCCTGCTACGGTTGATAGGAGGCCTGACACTCCTATCCCGTGTAAATGCAAGTTTGAGTAGGGCCCTGTTTCGGAGTTTCGATGATGCAAATCTTCACAGGTATGTTCTTCATCCCTTCCTTTGCCTATCACAGTTCCTGCTGGTTTGCCTATTTCTATTTGCATGATCGAGAAGGCCCTGCCTTCTCTTGGATCTGTCACTGCTCCTCTTCTAGAGGCCGACAATCCTATTCTTGTTCTATCTTCTCCAAGTGAGTCACCAGCTTCCTCCATGGAGACCTACATATTCGGCTCCTTGGACAACATTCCGACCTTGTCTATGATCTTCACATGATCGTTGACCCTCGCCCCCTCTGAGCTTGAAGACAAAGATGTTGTTGCTTCTTTGTCTCTTGCTCTCGCTGCTGGTGAGGTACTCGGTGTGGCCCTTTAAATAGTCCCTCTCCGAGCTCGCTCCCCTCTCCTTATGACCTAGATTGGGAGGACGAGGCTCTTCTTGAGGACAATGATCTCCTGCAGTACGGTCCCCTCTTAAGGGCTGATCGTTAGGACTTTTATTTTTCATCTCCATCTGCTTGCATGTGTGTGTGGTTGTGTTCCCTCGTGCTTTCTTTATCTGTTTGTTCCCTCCCAGAGGACCCAAGTCACTCCGTAGGTAATTGGATACGAGAGGTTGATTGTTTTTATCCGTTGTGCTCACCTGAAGGACCCGAGTTACTCTGTTGGTGCTCGGATACAAGGGATTTTCTATCATCCACATTCCTTTATTTGTTTACCTCATTCTTTTATTTATCGTATCTTGCTTTTCGACATTCGAGGACAATGCAAAGCGTTGGGGGAATTCTTTTCTTTCTTCCATGTTGACCCGAATTTTTATTTTATCTTTGTTTTCCCATGCTTTTCTTCAGATCTGAGAAATTTGGCATTATGACGATACACCCATCTTGTAGTGATACTATATGTCTTTTTGACACTGCTATGGGTTCTGATGCCAAACTATCAGATCCTCCTGTCCTCTTTCATTACATCTTTTGATGTGGATATTATGTGTCACTGTCTCTTGGTGGCATTCCACGGAAACATCTCATTATGTTGATGTGCCACAACTCGTATTCTCCTTAGAATGACATGACTTCCATGCATATCATTCTAAGGGGGGCCATCATATCATTATTTCTACATTTGTGCCTTTATTTTTATGCTTTTTCATGCATTTTCTTTATCATGTGCGCCTAGATGGGGGCCAAACCACTTGATCTTTCCTTTCCAAGATCACTCAAGTGGGGGCAAAACCACTTGATCTATTCCAACGGTTGCCTACATGGGGGCTAAACCATCTTTCCAATCTGCATTATCTCTCTTGCCTTGGTAGAGGCCAATCTACTATGTCCCAATTCCAATTGCCCTATCACATGGCAATCTAGCATGTTGTTGCCCATGCTGGCTAACTTATCTATCGCATATAGTAATCGAGCATGTTGCTACCCATGCCGACTAACTTATTTGCCCTATCACATGGTAATCCAGCGCATCGCTACCCATGCCAGTATATCATTTCTCCCTATCATATGGTTATCCATATTGGTGTTACAATTCACCCTATCATATGGTTATCCATATCGGCATTCCAATTTGCCCTTGTTAGACAGTTCAAATAACCGAAAGACAACTAAGAGGAGGGGGGGTGAATCAATTGTCACTTGATTACCGAAACCTTAAGCAATTAAAAATTTAATATCGGAACCCAAAATATCAATACTGGAATGCATAAACCAAATACTGAAATAGCAGATAAACCAATTAAGCATAAACAATAATCAGAGAATAAATACCATCCACATGACACCAATATTTATACGTGGAAAACCTGGTAAAGGGAAAAACCACGGTGGGAAGCCTACCCACAGTCAGATAATACTTCTGCAACAAGTATGTGATTACAATTGAGGGGCCTGCACTTGCAGGAAGGCCAATAGCCTAGAGCTCACTACTCATCACAAAATGAGTCTCACTAACTACATAGAAATCCAAACTACAATCCGGAAGAAGGAATGAACTGCAAAGATAGCATCTCCTATGCCTGAATACAGTTCTAGTTAAGTTCAATACCGAAAGAATAAATCCTCTTACATAAATCCAACTCGATCACCAATGATAGACCAAATCCTTTGCCTGAATGATTATTATATTATTCGGTCCTTACATATCCATATCCCTTACCATATCATATATGCTCTATAATGAGATCTTACATCATATATATACAAACCCTCAACCATAAACAATAAGGTCGGCCACCAGACAATAAATCAATTACATAATTACAAAGCATGTCAGTCAGAGACCAAACAAATAATATCCAAACCATAAGACATCCCTGAAACACATCGAGAGGTCCAATCCACACGTTACATTAAGCTGGTCCATAACCTAGATAAACCGAGACCCAATATAGGTCCACACATGCTAAAGAAACGATCCCAATCAACTAAGTCTCGAACATGATCACCATCAGCATCCTGAGTCTCCACCAAAAGCCACATCAACACCAATTATGCATATCATCAAAGATCTTCATCAAAGCTCTATCGGTGAAACCCTCGCCGGAACAACAAACTAAGATTGCTAGCATACAGGATAGCATCCAATCACCAGATCAAAACCAACTAACTGGACATGAACATGAATAAACCAATTCCATAACCCAAACATACCGGAGCATGCCAGATCATAATTATCCAATCCAACCAAAAACCAAACAACCTACCAGGACCAAAAGGATACCAGTAAAGAAACCAAAATAGCTAGTGTTGACACTAATGACAAAACATCAATACAACACATAATCAATTCCTCCAAATGGCCAACAACCCTATCATATGGTTATCCATATCGGCATTCCAATTCGCCCTATCATATGGTTATCCATATCAGCGTTCCAATTTGCCCTATCATATGGTCATCCATAATGGTTTATCATGCCCTATCATATGGCTCTCGGCATGGAGCATCACGCTAACCATATTGATGTATCTTGTACCAATGGCAGTCGCCCTGTCTTGTATCTTTTCATCATTAGGGACTTTCCTACATGGTGAGGCTTGTTCTTGTTGCGCTTTGTTCCAACTTATTTATTATATCTTATCATCCATTGGGACAGACTACAACTAGCATGTTGTCAATGTTCCAGGTACCGATTTCTATTCCAAAATTCTAGCATCATATTGTTAGGGGCAACTTCATCTGATCAACGAGCATCTGCTTCCCTATCGCGATATTGTCTCCCCTTCACCTTTTCTAGCTTTTCTACTTTAGCTTCGCATCTCATAACAAAGACATGCTTGCTAAAGTGGGGGCAAAATCTAGAGTCAAAAATATCACCCTCATCACCCTTAGTGGCAATTGTGACATGTGGCACCTCCCCCATGCTGCTTGGAGGACAAGTTCACCAACTTGTCCTTTTGTCCACCAAAGAAGTCCATGTTAGCTTCCCCAGAGGTGTTACCAACTCTACCGAATTGACAAATTCATTGACATATCCACGATGAGGAGACATCCATGTGACGCACTATGGTCCCGCCAACTTGCCAGCCAGCAGGTGGCCATTGGGAGGTTGTGATCTGTGCTAGGAAGGAATCATAATGCCTCCTTTCATGGCAACCAACATTAAAACTCGTCCCTTAGCCTATATCCTTGGTTTTGGGACATTTCCAGAGGATCTTTTGGTAGATTGGAGACTAGCTTTTGGAAATTGAATCTCTTGGAGACATCACCACCATTGTTGCAACATCGTTGAGCTACTAAGTTTACCAAGCATACCAATACTTGCCAAGCACTAGGGGAGTAATCTAACTCTATCTTTCATTCCCAATATCTTATTTATTTTCCAATTACCAAATAGCATATTAACATTGTGTTTGTGCTTGTCTTTGCATTCTTCTTTATCATCTTCTTCATTACCTTCCTTTCCCATGGCTTTTTGGGTTGTTCATGGAGGTGGAAACACCAAAACGGGGGTCTCACTTAGGAAAACTCCAAAACATAACCCCCAACATTTTCCTTCTTTCTTGTGTACAGGTTGCATTAGAGAAGATTCATTTGGCTGGAGGCTTCATAGCGTAGACCTATTGTTTGTCTATTCTCTTCCCTTTTCTCCTTCCATTTTATCTTGGTTATTTCGTATATCGCATTTACTAGTTTAGCTTCATCACTTTCTGTGTTTTATTGCATTATAATCGCACTTGGTACTTTTTGTACAAACTCTATACCTTGTTCGTACAAGACGACAATGTGTCGCGCTGGCGTCCCAGACCTGCGCGCTCATCCTCTGGACAGAGGTTTGACAGAGTTGTCTGAGAGCCTCAAATTGCTGTCAACTGTTTAACTCTGTTACTTTTTATCCCCTGGCCCAGCCTTGTGCCAGTTCATAGAGGTATCAGAAGGACCATTCTCTCTCCGAAGACTCATCACTCTCGGGGTGTCAAATTCCCTCTGTTACAGTATTTTAATATTATGATTGTTTACTATTATATATTATATTTTTATATAGTATAAAAATTTATATATATTATCAATATCACATAACATAAAATTAAATTATAAATTTATATTATATATTCAATTATATTTTAAATATAATATTTTATATTTTATTATGATTTGTATTAATTATAATCTAATATTAATATATATAATATAATCTAGTAATGTATATTTTTAATATAAAATACAATTTATATAATTTACATTTTCACCATAAGTTAAACTATCTATGTTTCTATTGAATATTATTATTAAATATAAGAGATTAATAGAATAATAAGTAAATAAACTAAAACCCACTAACATATTAATTTTAACACATACAAACATGGTAAATTTTGAAGTGTTTATAAAACCCATAAGCTTTTTTAGGGTTTGGAATTACTAGATGGTTTGATTTAAACTTATGAAAACATAAAGGTGAAGTGTACTTAGTAATAAAAAAGGTCCCACCATTCACTTATCATGGGAAACTGTGCAACAACTAAATTGTACGAAAATAAAAACAAGAAAAAAATGACATTTATGAATTCTTGAAGAGGCACATGAAACAAGTGGCACGAACCCTAAAATTTAGATTGTGAGAGCTCAAATATTTGAGAGTACTATGTTTCCATTAATGGTGGAGTAGAAATTTGGAAAAAAATATCATCTGATCCTGATCACAAGAGGATAAATAGTGGTACAATGAGAAGATGAGTAGTGCACACATTCTAACAAAAAATTGACAAATAAAACTAATGAATGATAGACAACTCCAATATTCCCAATTGTCTTGCATGTTGTCTCAAAAAATTGACGAATAAAACTAATGAACAATGGACAAATCTGATATTCTTAATCGTCTTGCATGTTTTTGATATTAAAAGCAACCAAAACTAGGGGGCTAACCCAGGTACAGTCAAGATAACAACAAATAAACAACTGTTAGCAGAGAAACAACAAATTCACAGCCTCCTAAACTTTCCTCTATCAAAAACTTTAAATATACTACGCATATTAACAGAGTATATAAAAGTCTTACTTAAAATATGCCACGTAGGGCAAAAGATAGTTAAGTCCGAGATTAACCAACAACCATAACTATAAACCGTAAGACCATTAGGGCCATTCAAAAAACCAAAAGGCCACTCCATAGCAAACAAAGATACTTCTTTTTTCCATGGCTCCTCTTGGGGAGGAGCTTCCTTGCCCATTATTTGGTGAGTAATTATTTAGAACAGAATCTGAGAGATTTTCAGGGATTCCTGAACTGAGAGAAAGTCCTCCCTCGGGCCGGGAATGCTGTCAGCACGTTGAGAGACATGTTGATATCCAATAGGAGAGGCCTGGAGATGCTGAGGGACCTATCCATGAATGTTAAAAGCCATGCGCCAAGTTGGGGTACCCCCTGTGGACACCCAGTTTGATCCATTCGGGTCCCAGGTCGGTGTTAGCATTTTGTGGTTGGGAGCCCGCATAGTGGATTCCACCATCCCCAGTATCAGTGCATCCTTTGTTCCTTTAGGTTACACGGGTATGGTGAGTCACTTGACTGATTTTTCTGTTGTTGCCCATATTGCAGTTGTCTCTGCCAGTACCACGTCGATCGATATATCATCTAGCAGGGGAGGTGGTGCAGCTCCACCACCTCCTCCCCCGCCTACGAACCTAGTTCTGAATACTATACTATAGAACATGGGCCAACTTCAGTTGTAACTCACTTCTCTGGCTTATGCTTTTGCCCAATCATCTACACCCGCATACTATAGGAAGAGCCCTTTAGACATCACTATCCTGAATACCATCCTTCCAATAGTTGCTGAGTCATTTAAGTTTGATAGGTTCAGTGGTGATGGTGACCCAAACACTCACATCGATTCATTTATGACCATGTGTAGTGACTATCACAATTTGGACTTTGTTCTCCCTATGTTATTTTCTTGTTCCCTCAAAGGGACTATGTTGGAATGGTAAAATTCTCTGCCTGACCATTCCATCTGCACCTTTGACTAGCTGATGGATCTCTTTCTCAAGAGGTATCAGGATAACATAGGCAACAAGCTCACTATAACCGACCTTGTTCATTGTAAGCAGAAACCAAATGAGAAGGTGACGGATTTTATCTCATGATATCAGGCGATCTCAACTAAGATTCCCTTTGCCCTACCAGACAATGAATTACAACGTATGTTAATAGGCAACCTGTAGCGGGCATTGAGGGAGAAGTTGTACCTGAATCGCTATCAGAATTTTTCCAGTATGTGTTGTGCCTTGATCGATTACCATCACAACGTGATGCAGTTCGGAGACTCTTCTTCAAACCCTCGTGGTGGGTCTTTCCTTGGCACATCCTCAAACGGGTTTTAGAGGAATAAAGTCGTGGCTAATATAGTGGATATTCCTCCAATAGTTGCCTCTCAATCTTTGCAAAACTGGGTCTTCACAAAATTGAACAAATCTTATTTGAGTATCATGCAATGGTTGTTGCGAGACAAACTGATCACCTTACCTAAGCCTAAACCTCTATCAGGTAAACAACCTTACCCCCATTGGTTTGATGGGTCAAAGTATTGTCATTACCATCGTGTGCCTAGTCATGAACTTGAGAGATGTTATCATCTTAAACACATTGTCCAAGACCACATTGATAGTGGGGCTATCAAATTTGACGCAAGGAAACACAAGTTGAACAAGTTCGCGGATAAAACCAACAATGACTTGCAGATCTATACCAACCCGTTTCCTCCGCACTCGACAAATGTGATTTCTACATCTGATCTGATATTGGATGGTGGTCCATATGTCAATATGGTGACCATCACCCCTATCATCTCCCCCCTACCCAGAAGGGGAAGGTGTCTAAAATTCTTATCTCATTCACACTGCTTGGTGCCCCATATTACAGAGAGCCTTCTCCTCTCTATATCCATGCTCTATTGAACAGTCAAATTCTCACAGGTGTGATGGTTGATACCTCTAACAGAGTTGACGTCATCACAGAGGAGACACTCTTTGTGAATGGATGGCATAGGTCGGTTTATGATGAGTGTCACACTACCTTGTAGACCCACCATGGATTCTCTATCAGTCCATTGGGCAGCATCACCTAGAAGGTCATGGTAGGCCCCAAGGCGGTGTCCTTGGTTTGTAATATCATCCTTGAGTGTGATCTCTACCGAGTCTAACTTAGGATCCCATGGTTGATCGCCATGGAGGCGGTTCCTTCCGTGGTTCACAAGTGCTTAAAGTTTCCTCATGAGGGTGTAGTGCATGTCATCCAGGACACTGGCTATCGACCATTGATTGCCCATGGGGACTTCTATTTGGATCACTTCTGGGCTGCCCTGATTGGGCCAATGCTTCCTCGTGATGACCTTTTATATCGTGCGTATTATAAATACAAGACGGGGGAGTCATCTTCTACATCAGTGTAGCCTACCATACCCATGTCGGCTCCAGCATCAACTTCTGCACCTGAGATCCTGGTCTTGGAATGGGTTGTGCTACATGTCTCTCTATCACAAGGAGTCGGGGCTAAACCCGCTCCCACACTGAGACCTCCTCGTCCACCTAGGACCATGTAGACTCCAGTGGTGTCCTCTGTTCTTGCGACTGCACCTAATACAACCAAAGGAAAGGCACCTTCACTGCCGAAGTCCATAGCCTGCCCACCCTTCGAGATTCCCATCATGGCCGATATCCCTAGGACATCTTGCTATGCGAAGGGGAAGCGCTCGTCTCGGGTTCCTTTGTATGCACTTGCATCTACATCATAGACCACGTCGGTGCATCCTATCCCTCCACCCACTCCTTGATTGAAGCGAGGTTGGGTGCTTGTTGCTGTGAATGTGGTTCCCATTCAGGATGTCCCTCCTGTTTCATTGGTTAGGCCTTCTCTTGTCCTTGAGACAATCTCGGAGGCCTCTCCTAGGGAACATGATGCTCCTGATTCCTCTTAGACTGCGGTTGGTGGTCCCCACCTCCGTTAGAACTAGCGTGCACATAAGTGTAAATGAATTGGATGGGCCCAGGCTCGAGCACATGATGTTGCCTTACAGTTCGTTGGTGCATCCTCCAACACTACTGTATCAGAACTTGTTCCTTTGGTGGCTTCCGCTTCTGCATGAGTTTCGGTTTTGTTTCCCGCTACTCCAGGGACCTTTGATGACCCACCCCCTTCCCTAAGTGGGTGCAAGTATTCTTTTCTCCTTCCTTGGAGCCTCCGCTTATCACTTCTTTGTCGAACATGTCTCCCTTGTCTTGACCCCTTAACATGTCACATATAGAGGTGGTTCCTAGTGTAGCTTTGTATACCCTGCCTTCCTTGCCACTAGTCTAGCATCCGATTTTTCTTGGGGTCCTTCAGCCTGCTAGGGTTGATAGGAGGCTTGACACTCCTATCCCGTGTAAATGCAAGTTTGAGTAGGGCCATGTTTCAGAGTTTCAATGACACAAATATTCACATGTATGTTCTTCATCCCTTCCTTTGCCTGTCTCAGTGCCTGTTGGTTTGCCTATTTATGTTTGCATGATTGAGAAGGCCCTACCTTCTCTTGGGTTCATCACTGTTTCATCTTCTCCAAGTGAGTCACCTGTTTCCTCCATGGAGACTTGCATGTTTAGCTACTTGGAGAACATTCTGGCCTTATCTATGATCTTCACATTATCATTGACCCTCGCCCACTCCAATATTGAAGATGAAGACGTTGCTGCTTCTTTGTCTCTTTCTCTCTCTATTGGTGAGGCACCCGGTGTGGCCCTTGCAATAGTCCCTTTCCGATCTCTCCCCCCCTCTCCTTATGACCTAGATTGGGAGGACGAGGCTCTTCTTTAGGATGATTATCTCCTGTAGTACGATCCCCTCCTAAGGGCTGATTGTTAGGAATTTTATTTTTCATCTCCATTTGCTTGCACGTGTGTGTGGTTGTGTTCCCTCGTGCTTGTTTTATTTGTTTGTTCCCTCCTGGAGGACCTAGGTCACTCTATAGGTACTTGCATATGGGAGGTTGACTATTTTTATTCAGTGTGCTCTCCTAAAGGACCCGAGTTACTCTGTAGGCGCTCGAATACAGGTGATTTTCTATCATCCACATTCCTCTATTTGTTTACCTCCTTCTATTTGTCATATCTTTCTTTTCGACATTCAAGCACAATGCAAAGCATTGAGGGAATTCTTTGCTTTCTTCCATATTGACCTGAATTTTTATTTTATCTTTGGCTTCCCGTGCTCTTCTTTAGATCTGAGAAATTCACCACTATGATGATACACCCCTCTCATAGTGATATTATAAGTCTTTTTGACACTACTATGGGTTCTAATGCCAAACTATCCAATCCCCTTGTCCTCTTGCATTACATCTTTTGATGTTGTGGACATTTATGTGTCACTATCTCTTGGTGGCATTCCATAAAAACATCTCATTATTTTAACATGCCACAACTCTTCTTCTCCTTAGAATGACATGCCTTCCATGCATATCATTCTAAGAGGGGGGCATCATATCATCATTTTTGCATTTGTGTCTTTATTTTTATGCATTTTCATGCATTTGCTTTATCATGTGTGCCTAGGTGGGGGCCAAACCACTTGATCTTTTCTTTCCAAGATCACCCAAGTGGGGGCAAAACCACTTGATCTATTCCAAAGACTTCCTACATGGGGGCTAAACCATCTTTCCAATCTGCATTATCTCTCTTGCCTTGGTAGAGGCCAATCTACTATGTCTGAATTCCAATTTCCCTATTGCATGGAAATCTAGCATGTCTCTATGCATGCTGGCTAACTTATCTATCACATGGAAATCTAGCATGTCGCTACCCATGCCGACTAACTTATCTTCCCTATCGCAAGGTGATTCAATTCCTCGCTACCCATGTCAGTATATCATTTCGAACTATCATATGGTTATCCATATCAATGTTCCAATTTGCCCTATCATATGGTTATCCATATCGATGTTCCAATTTGCCCTTGTTAGACAGTTCAAATAACTGGAAGACGATTGAGAGGGGGGGTGAATCAGTTGTCACCAGATTACCAAAACCTTAAGCAATTAAAATGTTAATATCAGAACCCAAAAGATCAATACTGGAATGCATAAACCAAATACCAAAATAGAAGATGAACCAATTAAACATTAACAATAATTAGAGAATAAATACCATCCACATGACACCAATATTCATACATGGAAAAACCGATAAAGGGAAAAACCACAGTGGGAAGCCTACCCATAGTTAGACAATACTTTTGCAGTAAGTATATGATTACAATTGAGGGGCCTTTACTTGCAGAAAGGCCAACAACCTAGAGCACACTGCTCATTACAAAAGGAGTCTCACTAACTACATAGAAATCCATACTACAATCTGGAAGAAGGAATGAACTGCAAAGATAGCATCTCCTATGTCTGAATACAGTTATGGTTAAGCTCAATACCGAAGGACTAAATCCTCTTACATAAACCCATCTTGATCACCAATGATCGACCAAATCCTCTTCCTGAATGATTATTACATTATTCGGTCCTTACATATACATATCCCTTACCATATCATATCTGATCTACAATGATATCTTACATCATATATATACAAACCCTCAACCATAAACAATAAGGTCAGCCACAAGACAATAAATCAGTTACATAATTATAAAACATATCGGCTAGAGACCAAACAAATAATATCCAACCATGATCCCAATCAACTAAGTCTCAAACATGATCACTATCAACATCCCGAGTCTCCACCAGAAGCCTCACCAACACCACATATGCATATCATCAAAGATCTTCATCAAATCTCTGTTAGTGAAACCCTCACCGGAACAACAAACCAAGCTTGCTAGCATATAGGATAGCATCCAATCACCAGATCAAAACCAACTGACTAAACATGAACATGAAGAAGCCAATTCCATAACCCAAACATAGCAGATCATAATGATCCAATCCAACCAAAAACCAAACAACCTACTAGGACCAGAAGGATACCGGTAAAGCAACCAAAATAGCTAGTGTTTTTTATTAATTAAAAACAGGTTTTAAGGGACCCGAAACCCAGATACATAAGAAAGATAGTCAATAAAGAAATAAAATACTACAGCAGCAAAACACCAGCAAAAAGACCAGCAACATAGGAAAGGACAGCAAAAGGCCAGCAAGAAGTTGGCCCCAAGCCCAACAAAAAACAAAATTTAGAAATTCTTCATGGTTTCTTCTGCATCCTATACCAAAAGCATCATTGCCTTTGCCGCTTCCCTCAAATCAGTATTTTCCTGAGCAGTCTGGCTATCTTTCATCTTCATTTGTTTCTCCATCATAGTCTACTTGGTTCTGCGCCTAGAGGTCTGGTGGCTTAGGCTGGAAGTAGGAGCATCTTCAATAACCACCAAGTTCTTCTCCTAGTTTTTCTTTTCTAGGTGATTCACCAGCGCGTTCATGTTCTGGGAAGAGACTTTTAGAACCTGGAGGCTATGATCCATAAGGCTTTTCAGGGCTTTCTCATTTCTGGCCATCCGGGCATTGACATTGTCCTTATCTTCCTCCACCTATTCCTTCAAAATTTTGATGATGTCCTCCAGGTGTTTCAGGTCGCCTTTAATCAAGTCTTTCTCCAGCCAGTCTTCCATTTCCATTTCTTCCTCCGCTTCACTATTCTCCATCTCCTCATGCTGCTTCCCAGAATCAGACATATTGATCAGCTTGTTGATCTTAACTTCCATCTCCCTCTGTTTACCCTGCATGCTGGTAATGTTTTCCACCACCCACTTCTGAAAATTGTAGAATTCAAGGGTGCAATTGCAGGTGGTTTCCAAAATGGTTTCCGCAGAATCCTTGCTTTGTTCCGTCTCCTCCACATTAGGGTTTTCACCTTCCTTAGGCTTCAGAGCCTCTTTCTTAGTTTCTGAGCCTTCAATATTATGTTGACGATTCCCAGAATTGCCCCCTTCCTCTCCTCCTTATTGATCTCCTTTTCAGAAATTTCTTCATTACTCTTTCCCTCTTCTTCCTCACAAAGCACATTCTTTTCTTCCTGCATAATATCAACCTTCCTTTTTTTATGGGTAGGGGTTTTGGTTTCCTCAGTCGAACCAGAGTCTATGCTTTTCTCAAAAATCTGAGCATTGAGAATTAAGGGGTCATCCTTTGTTGCCCTAGTCTTATCCTTCATATATTCATAAATTAGCAGAATGAGACCCTGGTGCGCAAGAGGGTAGGAACTGGGTTTTTTAATATGGTCAGCCAAGCTCTCATTAAGAGAGGAAGCAAGATAGAAGGGCAAAGAAATTTTCACCCCATGGCGGAAGTGGTTCAGGATGGCAAAGTGATAATTGTAAATTTTCATAAACCTACCATCCACAGTTAAATATTCCATTAATGCCTTAAGAATTTTTTGCCAGAAAGGTTTTACCTGTTGGGGGGTGAAGTAAGATATATTATCCTTCTTCTCTAGGTTGCCCTTCTCATCCTCCATCTTAGGGAAGTTTTTGAAGGCCTCAGCGGTGTACTTTCTATCCCTATAGAATTTGGTCTCCTCCATCTTGAGCCCCGTAACCTCCGAGATCAGACTTTCATCAATGTGCCAAATTTCCCCAAACAGGGTAGCCCTGTTATTGCTCCAGCTTTTTGCAAACCCCTGAGAAACAGAGCTTCTACTACCATGGAGCTTCTCCATATAATCCGTGAACCCGTGTCGGTGGAGCCTTCTCCACACCTTCCTTTCGCTCTTCTAGTGCTCACAGCCGGATGGTTCATTCCTATTAAGGCTGCCTCACATTCTGCTTTCTAGGTCACAATCACCTCTGTTACAACTCTCGACCTGCAAGTAAAACTCTGTGTTTCTGGTTTTTCCTTGAACAAAGACTTTCACAATTTTGAGATTGCCATTCATGTTCATACAAACCTGGCTATTATTACAATTACCTCTCGCACACATGTGTTCTTGGTTATGATGCTAAGAAGCACTCATCGACTGGCAGTTCATCCGCCCCCAAACTCTGTCATTGGTACTCGTTCCCCAGAATTCAATCATAATATTTACTTGCTCCATTAAGGTGATCAAAATATAATTATTCCTTAATCTCCCACTTAATGTGATCTTCCCCTATATATTTGACCCCCTCTTCCAAATTAACCCCTTCATTAGCAAGGATATCCGCTACCTTGTTACCCTCTCTAAAAGTATGGGTTAAAATAATGATAACATAGTTATTAAGGATAGTCGTAGCATTTTTAATAATATTAGCAATATTCCAGGAGACTGAACTAATACCTTTGAGGGCTTGTATAATATTTAAGGAATCCCCTTCAAGCCAGATTTTTTTAAATTTGAATTCCTGGGCTAACTGGAGGCTCTTAAGCATGGCCATAGCTTCAGCCACATGGTTGTTTTGGATTCCAAAAGGGGAAGCAAAAGCAACAATACACCTTCCTTGAGCATTTCTGATAACTCCACCTCCACCAGCCTTTCCAGGGTTCCCTTTGGCAGCCACATCAAAATTAACCTTTATCCAGTCATAATTAGGGAACCTCCAAATAATGTTTTCTCTCTTCTTCTTGTTATCCACTCTATAGACCTTATGAATCAGGTTCCATTCAGTAATAATGCCTTTTTCCATATCATTCATATTTATAATAGCCCATTGCTGATTATTCTTGTGAGGGATGTTGATGTTCTCCTTTATAGCCCTGCATTTTTTTTCAAAGACAACTTGAGTATTACACTTTTCTTCCCTAAATATCTTGTTATTCCTTTCTTTCCAAATGCCCCAGCATATCATGGGGAGGGTCAGGGACCACAGGTTTTTAATAATTTGACATTTGGTAGGATAATTCCATTGCCATATTATATCCTTAATGCTTTTGTTCATGACCCAATTAATTTTCCATTTTTCCCATATTTTACACCAGATTTCCCTAGTGAAGGAGCAATGAAAAAATAGGTGATCAATTGATTCCTCCTCCTTCTGACAGAGCTCACATCTGTTAGGGAATTTGAAGCCCCTTCAAATTAAATTATCAATAGTAAGGATACTATTATGAGAAGCAAGCCAAAAGAACATGTTGACTTTAGGGATCAAGATGCTGTTCCAAACTTTACTCCAAAAGGGATTGCGGATTTGAGAAAAAGTGTTTTTATAAGCAAAAGAAACTGTGAATTCACCTTTAGGGTCACTTTTCCAGAGGAAAACATCATCATAGTTGTTGTTAGGGGAAAAGGACATCAACTCTTTTTGAATAGAGGAAAGACCAGGATGGATGTCCTCAAGATTGGCCCACTTATTCTCCTTCCAATAGTCACAAACCATCAGCCCAAACCTCCTTTTACACTCTTCAATAACTTGATTGTTGTTTTGATCAAATAGGGCTTCATTCTTCATCTAGGGGTCTTCCCAAAACCTTATTTTGTCACCTTTTCCAAGGACCCATCCAGCTCCAGCTTTAGCAACTTTTATGGCTTTGGTTACACTATTCCAGATGAAAGATCCAACCAGGATATCTTCATCATTGAGGATCCCTTGGATAGTCTGATTCTTAATGTATTTGTCAATCCAAATTTGGCTCCAGTCTTTCTTAATGTCAAAAGCTCTCCATAATTGCTTGGCAAGAAGAGCTTTGTTAAAAGTTTTAATAATTTTAATCCCCAACCCTCCAGCTGGGATATCTTTGTATTTTTATGTGTTTTTGATGCAATTATAATATGAAATGGATAAAATACTTGATATGATGCTTGATGTGATGTTTGATATAATGCAAATGTACTAACCAATGAATGCAGGATGCAACATATGTGTTTGGGGAAATTGGAGCACTAGACCGAACTGACTATCCGAACTGATGGAAGAAATGTTACTAAGAAGAAATGAGACAAAGGACAGTTAGAGACAAAGAAAAACTTGCTTTCACTAATGCACTTTGTAGGTGAGAACCTTTATTTATTGTAGCAAAGTGGATGCATAGCATCATGGCATTGAAGGCCAGAGCTGAAACGCAACCCCTTTTGCAAAAGATAGACACATCACACACAAGGAATGAGTGAAGCATCCTAGGGTGCATACATCAAGGGTCAAGGTATGTGCGGCGTTCACAAAGCGAAAATACTTATCATAGACACCCAATGATATAGTTGCCCCAGTTTGTGACAAACATTCCACAAATAGCAAACACAACAAAAAAAGGACCATGAACCATCCCGGTCACTCTAAATCACTCAGTGACATCATTGAGCAACATAGGAACATGATCAAAGATAAATCAATAAATGATAAGACTCGCTAATTCCAACAAGTCAAACAAACATCTTGATCTTCATTGTCAAAAGTTGAAAGTGTTGATAGGACGATCATGTTGTCTGGTTTTAGGACATGCGGTACCTCATCTAAGATAGGACACAGTCTGGTTTCGAGTATACCACACCCTATATAAGACCCATGATAGTAGTGACAAGACAAAATGATATTGATGTGAAGTGATTGATATGACAATTGTAATCAGTTTGAATGTTTGGTTTGATTGAAAAAGTTCATCTATTAATGCATGATTCCATTAAAGCACAATGTGTGATTGAGTGTCGTTGGATGTGTGCTCAGCGATCTGTCTATGCACAAAGGGGATATTTTTGCTTTGTTTTTTCGAGTTTTTACCATTTTTTTGTTCATTTTTCAAGACTTTATATGACTTTTTAGGGAGGTTTTTCAGGACAGTATTTGATTTTTATGATTTTTTCAGGACAGCATTTGATTTTTATGATTTTTTCAAGACATTTTTCAATTTTTTTTGGATTGTTTCAGGACATTTTTCAATTTTTTTTTGGATTATTTCAGGACATTTTTCAATTTTTTCAGGATATTTTTCAATTTTTTATGATTTTGCCCGCAGTGTCTAGCAAGGCAAGGAATATGACAGGAGAATAAATAGGCTTGATGAAATGATGGTGGATAGAGGGAAGACAAAGGCCTTTTATTATGGAGACAATATAGATGCAATTTTCAAGGGCTATTGCGTGATGGGACAAGAGACTGGATATGACAATGTAAAGCAGTGACATGGCATGAGGGACATGTCAAGAGGTTTTGGAAACTATGTTTAAATTTTGTGTCCTTATGTCAGATCAAGATCAAGGGATGAAAAAGAGAGTTTATAGATAGTGATAAGATATGGATAGGATAAGCAAGACCAAGAATGGATAAGGGATATGGATTGAAGGTCGGGGTTGGCTAAGGGATAGTGGCAGAAAGTTGCAATAAGCTAGGGAATATGGATGAAAGGTTATAATAAGAAAATGGATAAATGACCAAAATCTATGATGGACTAAAAGCTGCAAACAAGATGCATGATGCTCATGAAGATCATCAGCCTTGTCAAGATCAAAGGTGGAAAGGGAAATGGACATGAGGGACAATAGGATAATGGAGGGTAATGATAGGGGTTCGATAGGATAATGGAACAATGAAGGACAAAAGGATATGAAGGAGGAAACCTGCCCCCAAGTGTGGTGTGCAAGAAGTTCATAGATTACGCATGATGCCTGTTTGCTAGGTTTTCATCACGATACTTGCCCAAGGCGCCTGTTTGCCAGGTTTTCACCAGTGGACGAATTATTTTTGCTTTACTTTTTTCTTTTGTCTTTTTTTTTTTCAATTGTTCACTTTTTTTTATTTTTTTTTTTGTATTTTCTTTGAGCTTTTTGATATTTTTTTTTTTGTATTTTTGAGCTTTTTCAATAGAAGATGGACACATTATAGGAGATGGAAGAAGGACTCAAGCATCTTTTTTTTTTGGATAGTAGCCTTGAAAAAAATGAACCATGACCTTTAAAATTATGCTTAAAGACGTTGGTAGGATAAGGACATGGAAAAAGAGATGAAACTAAGGCAAGGATTTATGCAAAGGATTGGACCAAAGGGATCAAAGGATGGAAAATATGAATTGGATAATGGATAGGGTATTGGAAGAACTGTGCTTGAGTGGATAGAAATGTTGGCAAGATTGACATTGGCACACACCTTGAGGGGTGATGGACTGATGGAGGAAAGATGTGCTTTGGATATTGAGATTTTGACGAAGGAAAGGCTATGGATTTTGGGACATAAGGGCCCAAAATGGATGAAGGTGGTGATGGAGGAACAAATTTGAGAGGGTTGGATGGAGGAATAGCAACTTTGGATGCCAAGTTGGATGTTTCTTTAGGCTTTTGTGCTTCAAGGAGCCGCTTAGGGATCCACATGGTTTTTGGTTTTTCATGCTTTTGTGGTTCCTTGGAGTGCATTGCTTGCATAAGGGATTTAGGAACCCATATATATTTTGACTTTTGTTTTTGAGCAATGGGCCTTTGGGATCTTTTGGATATTTCTTTTCCTTTATAGATCATATTGTTCTTTGTTTTGACATGTCAATTATATTGGACATGTTGATCCTTGAATACATGTGGATTTCTAGACTTATGACTTTTACACTTGGCATCCAAATTGCTTGGAGGAGGAAAGGAATGCATGGATGGATAGGAATAAAATGGAATTCTTTTGGATTGATGAAATTTACTCAAGGATGCGTGCCTTTGCTGACCTTGCATAGAGGATGAAGGGATATAAGGACCTAAGATGGATGGAAGGGATGATGGGGAAGGGATATGTTTGGATTGTGATGGAGGGATACCAACGTCTTGAGAGTGAGTTGTGTAGACATGACCCTTAACATTTTCTTTAACATGAAGGGATTCTTGCTTATGGAGATCTACTCCTTTGCCTTTATGAATATCTTGACTTGTAGGATACTCTTTTCTTTGGGAAGAAGACGCGAGTCCATTATGAGGTGGATATGATATGAGAGAAATAATGAGATCATGAAGTGGATCAGATTGCACAAAAGTGGAAGAACCCATTATGCATGTCGAGGGTTCATGAACATCTTGCACTGACACGTTAGAATCATGAGGGGGATTAGGATCATGAGTGGGACTAGGATTGTGTAGTGGACATGGTTCAATGACAGGCTCTTCAAGAGATGGAATGGGAGAAATAATGGGATCATCAAAAGAAATGCGATCTTGGAGTGGATATGCGGGATTAGGACGTGGAGATGGAGGAACAAGTGGATCTTGTGGAGGATCTAAAGGAATGATAGGGTCTTGTGTTGGAAATGAATTTGGAAGGATACTTTGATCTTGACAAGGAGGAAGATCATTAGATTCCTCTTTAAAGGTGCTTTGCTCTTGACTTTTAATGGGATCATCAGAAAGGATGGAAGGGATATCTTGATCTTTCGTAGAAAGTGGAATGTCAATGGGATTTGAAAGGATATTTTTTTCATGAAATGGAAGGGGATCGTTTGGGATTGGATGGATTGGAATATCTTGATCTTGCTCAAGGAATGGAGTGTCAATAGGACTTTGGATAAGATAGACAAGAATAGGGGAATCATCATGAGTGTTTGGGAATATGGGGTCTGGTCAACAATTGGATGGGATGATAAGGTTTCAAGATCTTGATCTTCATCTATTTCAAGACATGTTTCTTCATGCTTTAAATTATCCTCTTGACATGGGGTTGGACTTTGGATATGCATGGGGGATTTTGGCAAGGGATTAATGATTTGGCACGAAGGGGATGGAATTTGAACATTTGTGCTAGATTCTGGCAAGGAATCAATGCTTGAACATGAGGAAGAGGGACTTCAAATGGGGTCCTCTAAAACAGGAAATGGCAATAAAGTGCATGGTGGCATTGGGTCTAGTATTTCTGAAACATGACAAGGATGTGCATCATGAATTGGATTATCTTGGCAATCAATTATGGATAGCCCTTGGATAATTTCATCCTTGGGTGTATTGTTTGATGAGGACAATATGGAAGGTTCTTGTGAAACTTCTAAAGGTGTAGGGATAGATGCCACTGGGGAGTCAATTTGTTTGTGGGGGGATGAGGCATTGCTAGACATAAGTGTATTATCTTGATCTTCCTCAAACAACTCACTTGGTAATTTCCTTAAGAGCCTTGCAATAAAGCCACTTTTCTTTCGAGGTTTTGACATGGTTGTATCTGGAATTTGAACTTGTTTGGCAAGAATTTGGTCTTGGTTAGATGTCATGTTTTGATTTCGAACTAGATGTTGATCAAATTGGTTTGACATGTTCAAAATTTGGCTTGGTACATGTTGCAAGTTTTGTTTGTGAATTTGTGATTGTAGTTGTTGACATTGATATGTTGATTGAACCCGTTGATATTCCACCATTGGTTGAACCATTTGTTGACATTGTATAGTTGGTTGGACATATTGTTGAAATTGGACCATTGGTTGTGTTGGTTGTATATGTTGGACCATTGGTTGTGTCTATTGGAAATGTTGAACAATTGGTTGTGATGGTTGAAAATCTGATTGATAGTAAACACCTTCTTGTTCTTGTTGTGGAGGCACATAATGTTGTTGTCTCTTTTCTTGGAATTGTTTCATCATCTCTATTTGCGAGAGGAGAGCTAGTATGTCGGATCATTCAAGAAGAGATCTTACATCAATTGGCTCAATCTTTGGATTTCGACCTGGAAACTTTTTAAACATTTTGGACATTTGTGATCTATTCTTCTCAATGTTTTTCACTCTTTGTTCCAAAATCTCATTTTCTTGAGCTAGTTTCTCCTCTAGTTTTTGTATTCGGACATTTACATCATCATGATAAGTTTGATCCAAGTTCTGAGACATGTAGAGATTGGATTGACATGATTGATTTCTCAATTGTGATGACATGGCTTCGTAAGAAGGTTGAGACCTCATTTCAACAAACATGTCACTATGCAATGCAACTAATGGGATTGACAAATGCAACCTAAAGGATGACAATGCAACTTAATGTTTTTGGACTTTTTGAATTTTTGGAATGACAACTAGATGCAACTAAATGCAATGAAAATTTGACCTATTTTTTTGTTGTTTTTGAAGATTTTGACAAACTCATGAATGCAATTCTAAAAATGAGACCCTTAGGAAATTGAAATGATGTCTAGACCTCAAAGGACAAAAGGACCAAGTGACAAAAGGACAAAATGACAATGTCTCCCCTATATGCTTGGATACTAAGCTAGGTTTGACCAAATGACATTGATGACAAAAAGACAAAAGTTTGATAAGGTCTAGACTTCCTAACAATAACTTAGGGTTTATCAAAGATTTGCATTACTCAAGTATGACAAAACCTAGTTTTGACACTATATGCAAAGGGACAATTACTATGCAAATGACCCTAATATGATATGATAATGGCCTAAGCTTAATGAAGAGACCTAGGGTATGCAAATGTGACCTAATGTTATGAGGACAAAGATGCAAATGCAAATGTATGACAATGTCAACCTAAGACAAAACATAAGGTTGAATTATGAAATGGTATTACTCTAATGCAAGAGGACACATGCAAATGGATGACCCTTATTGATATGCAAAGGAGTATGACCTAGGTGAAACCTAACCTTGGTAGTTGACAATGAATTTGCAAAATGCAAACCAAGGATGAACCTAATGTTGGACATGCAATATGACACCTAAGTGAAGACCTAATAATGACATGCAAGGGGACACCTAAATGAGAACCTAATAAGGACATGCAAGGGGACACCTAAATGAAATGGACCAAGTGGAATGCAAGAATGATTCTCTAAGACCTAAGTATGGACAATGGAAGACCTAAATCTAAGTGACATGAATGTTGAGACAAGATTTTGAAAAATGTTTGACAACCATGTTTGAAGGTGTTTTGAACTTTGTTGAATGAAATACTCGTGTTTAACCTTGTTTTGAATCAATTTGTCTTGTTTTTGAAATGAGACACAACTCAACTTTTGACAAGCAAACAAGACAAAATATTTTAACTTAGACTCAAGACAATCATGCTCATTCACACATTTCTTATGGTAGGTAAGGACAATAGGTACTTGAGAGGTAGACTCGTTATGAGATTCAAGGAGAATACATAGATGCTTGACCCCACGGGCTCCCCTCCACGACACTCACTTCTCAGGGTAGCCAAGCATCAGTCCCCATGGAAATCTCCCCATGGCGAACTTAGTATCTCTTCCAAGTATCCGAACTCCTCCTTCTCAAGCAACTAGAAGGATTTTGGCTTCTAAATACAAGGTGTTTAATAAGGATTTCTGTTAAGCGCTACTCCTTGGTGTCACAAAAGCGTGATTGAGACACAGGCCCACCAAGATACCAAACAAATGTAGTCGCACAAGCACGATTTAGACTGTGAGGCCCTACTTAGATGCTTATATGAGAAAGAGTCCAAGGGTCATCACTTCCCAAGTAACTACAATTCCCACGTAACCCTTCCTTCAAAGCTTTCGCCCATCAGGTATTTATTTATAGTGAGTTAGAATGCCAAGGTACTCTAGCTATGCTCACTTTGGGTTGTTCCCTTCTCAAGATTGTCACTTGCTTGCAAAAGAAAGAAAATGGTCGGGAAGGCAGGCCCTCTAAAGGTAACAAACAATCCGAGCCATGAGAATGGTATCGAAGATCTGGATTTTTGATCACCCTAAGAAGGATGAGAGCATACTCTCCTACTCCAATGCCAAACTTGACAATCAAAGCAAACACACGTTCATTCCATCCTACTTAGCAATCATACTAGGTGCCTAATTATGAACCACAAACACAAAAGTTTGGTTGAAATACAAGGCAACCTGCAAAATCACCAAGTTAAAAGTTTGATTTGTTTGGTCTTTGACTAGCGAACCTGCATAAATTTTGTTAGTAGTTTCATTTTTGTCTTTGCCATGCGTAATGCCAAGGTGCTGCACAAAGAATCAGTACCAAAGAAAAACCAAAATGCAGAAACAGAATGCAAAACAAAGTAATTTGCAAGTAAAAACACTGCTTTTTACCTCTGTTTCTGGCCTTACACAGGCGCAAAATGTCTTACACAGGCATAGAATGCAGTAACATAGGCACAGAATGCACCGACACAGGCGCAAATCCCTTTGACACAGGCACAGAATGCAGCAACACAGGTGCATATCCCTTGACACAGGCGCATAACTCTCCTACACAGGCGCAGAAGTGCCCAGAAAGCCCTGAATTAGCCTGTTTCTTGGGTTTTTCACCTGCAAATCAACTCAAAAGCACTCAAAAGCATGGTTAGGGGGTTAGTTCACATCGGGTTCACCAATTATATCCCGGCTGGAGGGTTGGGGATTAAAATTATTAAAATAAATGCGATCTTGGAGTGGATATGCGAGATTAGGACGTGGAGATGGAGGAACAAGTGGATCTTGTGGAGGATCTGAAGGAATGATAGGGTCTTGTGTTGGAAATGAATTTGGAAGGATACTTTGATCTTGACAAGGAGGAAGATCATTGGATTCCTCTTTAAAGGTGCTTTGCTCTTGACTTTTAATGGGATCATCAGAAAGGATGGAAGGGATATCTTGATCTTTTGTAGAAAGTGGAATGTCAATGGGATTTGAAAGGATATTTTTTTCATGAAATGGAAGGGGATCATTTGGGATTGGATGGACTGGAATATCTTGATCTTGCTCGGGGAATGGAGTGTCAATAGGACTTTGGATAGGATAGACAAGAATAGGGGAATCATCGTGAGTGTCTGGGAAGATGGGGTCTTGGTCAACAATTGGATGGGATGATAAGGTTTCAAGATCTTGATCTTCATCTATTTCAAGACACGTTTCTTCATGCTCTAAATTATCCTCTTGACATGGGGTTGGACTTTGGATATGCATGGAGGATTCTGACAAGGGATCAATGTTTTGGCATGAAGGAAATGCACTTTGAACATTTGTGATGGATTCTGGCAAGGAATCAATGCTTGAACATGAGGAAGAGGGACTTCGAATGGGGTCCTCTAAAATAGGTAATGGCAATAAAGTGCATGGTGGCATTGGGTCTTGTATTTTTGAAACATGACAAGGATGTGCATCATGAATTGGATTATCTTGGCAATCAATTATGGATAGCTCTTGGATAATTGCATCCTTGGGTGTATTATTTGATGAGGACAATATGGAAGGTTCTTGGGAAACTTCTAAAGGTGTAGGGATAGATGCCACTAGAGAGTCAATGTGTTTGTGGGGGGATGAGGCATTGCTAGACATAAGTGTATTATCTTGATCTTCTTCAAGGAACTCACTTGGTAAGTTCCTTAAGAGCCTTGCAATAAAGCCACCTTTCTTTCGAGGTTTTGACATGGTTGTATCTGAAATTTGAACTTGTTTGGAAAGGAGTTGGTTCTGATCTAATGTCATGTTTTGATATTGGAATTGGTTCAATTGTTCTAACATGTTTGAAACTTGGGTTGGTGTGTGCTGCAACCTTTATTTTTGAATGTTTGGTTGTGGTTGTTGACATTGATATTCCACCATTGGTTGAACCATTTGTGGACATTGTATAGTTGGTTGGACATATTGTTGAAATTGGACCATTGGTTGTATTGGTTGTATATGTTGAACAATTGGTTGAACCATTGATTGTATTGGTTGAAAATCTTATTGATAGTAAACACCTTCTTGTTCTTGTTGTGGAGGCACATAATGTTGAAATTGATGTTGTCTCTTTTCTTGAAATTGTTTCATCATCTCTATTTGGGAGAGGAGAGCTGGTATGTCTGATTGTTCAAGAAGAGATCTTACATCAATTGGCTCAATCTTTGGATTTTGACCTGGAAATTTTTGAAACATTTTGGACATTTGTGATCTATTCTTCTCAATGTTTTTCACTCTTTGTTCCAAAATCTCATTTTCATGAGCTAGTTTCTCCTCTAGTTTTTGTATTTGGACATTTACATCATCATGATAAGTTTGATCCAAGTTCTGAGACATGTAGAAATGGGATTGACATGATTTATTGCTTAATTGTGATGACATGGCTTCGTAAGAAGGTTGAGATCTCATTTCAACAAACATGTCACTATGCAATGCAACTAATGGGATTGACAAACGCAACCTAAAAGGATGACAATGCAACTTAATGTTTTTGTTGTTTTTCAAGATTTTGACAAACTCATGAATGCAATTCTAAAAATGAGACCCTTAGGAAATTCAAATGATGTCTAGACCTCAAAGGACAAAAGGACCAAGTGACAATAGGACAAATTGACAATGTCTCACCTATATGCTTGGATACTAAGCTAGGTTTGACCAAATGACATTGATGACAAAAAGACAAAAGTTTGACAAGGTCTAGACTTCCTAACAATAACTTAGGGTTTATCAAAGATTTGCATTTCTCAAGTATGACAAAACCTAGTTTTGAGACTATATGCAAAGGGACAATTACTATGCCAACGACCCTAATATGATATGATAATGACCTAAGCTTAATGAAGAGATCTAGGGTATGCAAATGCAAATGTATGACAATGTCAACCTAAGGCAAAACCTAAGGTTGAATTATGAAATGATATTACTCTAATGCAAGAGGACACATGCAAATGGATGACCTTTATTGATATGCAAAGTAGTATGACCTAGGTGAAACCTAACCTTTGGTAGTTGACAATGAATTTGCAAAATGCAAACCTAGGATGAACCTAAATCTAAGTGACATGAATGTTGAGACAAGATTTTGAAAAATGTTTGACAACCATGTTTGAATGCTTGCAAAAGAAAGCAAATGGTCGGGAAGGCAGGCCCTCTAAAGGTAACAAACAATTCGAGCCATGAGAATGGTATCGAAGATCTAGATTTCTGATCACCCTAAGAAGGATGAGAGCATACTCTCCTACTCCAATGCCAAACTCGACAATCAAAGTAAACACATGTTCATTCCATCCTACTTAGCAATCATACTAGGTGCCTAATTATGAACCACAAAGACAAAAGTTCGGTTGAAATACAAGGCAACCTGCAAAATCACCAAGTTAAAAGTTTGATTTGTTTGGTCTTTGACTAGCGAACCTGCATAAACTTTGTTAGTAGTTTCATTTTTTTCTTTTCCATGCGTAATGCCAAGGTGCTGCACAAAGAATCAGTACCAAAGAAAAACCAAAATGCAGAAACAGAATGCAAAACAAAGTAATTTGCAAGTAAAAACACTACTTTTTACCTCTGTTTCTGGCCTTACACAGGCGCAGAATGTCTTACACAGGTGCAGAATGGAGTAACACAGGTGCAGAATGCACTGACATAGGCGAAGATCCCTTTGACACAGGTGCATAATGCAGCAACATAGGCATAGAATGCAGCAACACAGGCGCAGATCCCTTGACACAGGCGCAAAACTCTCCTACACAGGCGTAGAAGTGCCCAGAAAGCTCTGAATTAGCCTGTTTCTTGGGATTTTCACCTGCAAATCAACTCAAAAGAACTCAAAAGCATGGTTAGGGGGTTAGTTCACATCGGGTTCACCAATTAATGTAGATAGGAAATGTGGAATCATCAAAGCAAATAGGACATTGGTCTAGCTCAATCACAAAAACTCAAATGCAGTGATTAATCCTAATTACATTCAATGAAAACATGAAGACAAGACATTCAAAATAAAATCTAAGAAAACCAAATGCAGATGTCTCCTTCATGTGGCTCCATTGTCCTTCTTTCTCCTTCAAATTGCTTTGTTTTGTGGATCTCACCTTCAACTGCATAAACCTAATGTGAAACCAAGATTGACGAGACGAGACGACAGCATAAGGGTACTAGAAGCGTGATTGATTCAACCCTTTGATTGAAGAAATTCATCCAATTTATAGAAAAATTGGAGAAAAGACAAGATTAGCATGAATTTGATTCGAATAGAAATTTCAAATCAAGAATGACAAATTGACACTTTCTATGCAAGATTGATTGATTGATAATTATGACAAATTGCTATGTCAAAATTGATTGATTGTCAATTATGACAAATTATGACAAATTGCTATGTCATTCCCATGAAATTAGGGAAAATTTTAGAGAAAATTGAAAATTAGATGAATTAGAAATTAGGAAATTAGAAAATTGAAGAAAATTAGAAAACTAGGAATTAGGAGAAACTAGTAAATTGGAAAATTAGGTATATTAATTAATAATTTTTCATTCATTAATTAATTCACAAAGAGAGGAGGAATTAGTTAGCCAATTAAATAAATATTTAATTGTGACAAGAAGACTTAGGATAAATAAATAAATTATTTAACCTAGAGGGAAAATGACAAACAAGGTTAAATGAATAAATCATGAAAACCCTAGAAGATGAATTAGAAATGCAAGGACGACAATTAGGTCTTGACGTAGGATCGACTTGATAAAAGACCAATGCTGATAAATGATTTGATTGATAAATGCACCAATTGATGAGGAACAATGACTAATTGATCCAAATTGACATGATTGAGAAGGATGACGATCGATGACAAATTGATCGCAAGATTGAAAATGACAACGATCGATGACAAAATCGATCGCAAAATGACAAGATTGAAAATGACAACAATCGATGAAAAATCGATCGCCAAATGACAAGATTGAAAATGACAACGATCGATGACAAATTGATCGCAAGATGACAAGATTGAAAAATGACAACGATCGATGACAAATCGATCGCAAAACGACGAGATTGATGACAATTTGATCAGAGGACAAGGATCGATGACGAATCGATCGCAAGATGACAAGATTGAAAAGAGGACAAAACCCTAATTAGGATTGACGATGTCCAAAATGATGACAAATTAACACGCACATTGATGCGACAGGATAAGATTGATCAAAATCATGACTGAAGATTGCTATCGACAAGACCAAATTTGAAAGCGAGACAAAAGAAGAATGAAAAAGAAAGATTCGATGCTCGCAAATGATAAAGACCAAGTACGCAACATAGAAGAAATGTTAATACAATGCAAAAACCTAAAATAAGGCAATGCGCCAATGTTAAAATATGACTCCGCAAGCGTTGACCAATTTTAGACGTCTACATTTTGCCCCTCTTTGAGACAATGCGATATTAAGCGTTGTTTCAAAGAACAATAATGAAAATGCCCCAGAAAATGACAATGACATATGGATGCCCCCTCGAGGAATTGGCTGGAAACATCCAGAAAAGAGGCCAATTGATCGATAATAATGATAGAACATGATAGGAGCAAATAGACTAACAATCGGAGATCGGATGCACGAATGAAAAGCAATTGAAGGTGCAAAAGACCACGACCAACATAAGATGGAGAGGGTGCACATCTATCTATGCACTGACAAAGATCTATAAATGAGACAAAGAGAGTGAAAAGTGCTCATATGCACTAGCCAAAGAGGAGGATTTGTTGCTCTGGAAAAGGACACGTGCAGAGAGATGATGAACATTCCAATGGAAGATCACCTCAAGGAACGTGTACACACCTATAGATGACCGAACGACGTGGGAGCAACGGTATGTATCTCAAAAACCCATATTGTCAATTTCATGAATTTGACTTGCTTGCGAGACATTATGGGGCCCACAGGGAATGCAGAAAGTGACTTTTGCGCCTATGTGAGCGCATCCTGCACTTGTGTAGGGTATCCTACACTTGTGTAGGGTACACAGGTGCAAGTTGATGCAACACAGGCACATGATACAACACACAGGCATAGTTGTGCACCGGGAGCGCAAATTTGGTCAAAAACAGCATGCGAAGGGTCCGAAAAGGGGGATAAGGGTAGGATAGGTAAGAATAGATTAAAAACACCCTGATTTGGACATGAAAAAAGGAAATGTATCTCGTAGGAGCAAACCCTAAAACTAACAAAATATGCCCCAATTATGATGCAGAGTCGACAGTATCCACTGATTACGCGGGAGAACCGACCTGACTGCTTCATGTTATGACATAGACTCAGGAGTATGGATAGAGATACATTAGAAGGAATTGGAATATACTATATCAAATTCATGCCCATGATTAGGGCAAACACAGGATTGCTTACGGCATTGGCAGAGCGATGGCATTCAGAGACTTCCTCTTTCCATCTGGCGACTGGTGAGACGACTGTGACACTAGAGGATGTATGGCATATCCTCCGCATTTTGATTCATGGGGAGATGATAGAGTATGACCCAGTGATAGGGAGAGATACTTTGTGTAGATTATTTGAGTGTGATGCAGATGATCTGGATATCATAGAGAGGGAGATTGGCTGGGAGACCATGGCATTAGAGTATGATCGACGATATGTGGTGATAGCTGTGGTTATAGCATGCCTACTAGCAGGAGATAGATGAGGACATGGATTCCCTATTGGATGGGGAAGAGTGCTAGAGCGGATGGTGACAGAGGAGACGGTGTACACATGGGGACCATGTGTACTTGCTGTGCTATATTTTCAGCTGCATCAGATAGCATATCAGGGGGTGCAGACTTTGAGTTGTGGAGTCACACTGCTACAAGTATGGGCATTTGAGCACATAGCCATATGTTGAACGATCACAGAGAGACAGGTAGTACCACACTGACCATATGTGTACTGCTATGGGGGAGCACTGAGATAGGGTCCTTTTGGATACATACTGTATTGGCGACATGAGCTAGATAGATTGAGAGAGTTCACATGGAGGCCATATCTGATTGCCCTGGATGGTCAGATGATAGTGATGAGCTATCATATTGCAGATAGGAGAGATACCTGATTGGGTGACTAGTGAATCACTAGAGAGTGATTGAGATGTACCTACCAGAGAGAGTCAGACGACAGTTTGGAGAGAGGTAGGATGTACCAAGAGGGACTACACACTTTGCCTGATCTCACAGAGAGATGAGTGAGTGGGGGAGGATGATTCAACCACACATAGCATATGTTGACTTCACACATCTATAGCAAAGATAGTGGGATTGGAGATTAGATTTGGTGGACGCCAGAATGACAGAGGAGTATGAGCGATGGTTTGCACGACGACGGCCAGTGCCATTGACAGATCCAGATATTCCAGTACCGAGGAGACAGGAGGACTTCCCACTCATTGGAGAGGATGAGGACAGAGATGAGGATGAGGAGGATGAGGGTGGTGATGAGGATGAGGGGGATGAGGAGGATGAAGATGATGAGGATGAAGATTATGAGCCAGATTCAGCCGATCAGGAGTCATTGCAGGATATACCCATAGAACTGAAGACAGCTAGGATAGAGGAGATGGAGATGTGCAGGGCTACCATAGCGAGTCAGCATGATCACATTGTGACATTAGAGAGACAAAATGCCATCTTGAGGACAGAGCAGGATCAGTTCAGAGCAGAGATAGCCAGACTTACAGCGGCTCAAGATATAGCAATAGCCCAGGCACAGCGAGAAGAACAGAGTCACTGAGTATATTGGATCGATTAGGGATGCCAGTGCACGTGAGATGGCATAGATGTTGGTAGAGACCAAAGAGGAGATACGCCATTGGAGGACACTATATGAGAGTGCAGTTCCACCAGAGCAGAGAGCAGCTTCATATCGGGCATGATCGAGGACAGAGAGCAGGGCACGCTCTCAGAGGTCAGTGAGCAGTATGGGGGTGAGTGGACCTATGAGACCACCATAGCCAGGACTAGGGATAGGAGGGACATCATCTTTGAGACATGGCAGGGATGAGGAGGATAGAGGGAGCACCCAGTGATAGAGGCACGTGCTCCTTACAACAGAGACATATGTAGTTTGACATTTTGTAGTCAGCCTGCGGGCCATACTGAGGACAGACAGTCCAATTTTGTCCTCCAATATTATTTTGATATATGATATGACATGCATCAACATGATGGGATGCAATGTGTTATGACTTATAGTTATTTTCCATGTATGGTTAGGGGCAAAATGTAGACGTCTAAAACTAGTCAATGCTTATGGAGTTGTATTATAACATTGGCGCATTGCCTTATTTTAGGTTTTTGCGTCGCATTAACATTTCTTCTATGTTGCGTACTTGGTCTTTATCATTTGCAAGCATCGAGTCTTTCTTCTCCATTCTTCATTTGTCTCGCTTTCAAATTTGGTCTTGTTGATAGCAATCTTCAGTCATGATTTTGATCAATCTTATCCTATCGCATCAATGTGCATGTTAATTTGTCATCATTTTGGACATCATCAATCCTAATTAGGGTTTTGTCCTCTTTTCAATCTTGTCATCTTGCGATCGATTCATCATCGATCCTTGTCCTCTGATCAAATTGTCATCAATCTCATCATTTTGCGATCGATTTGTCATCAATCGTTGTCATTTTTCAATCTTGTCATCTTGCGATCAATTTGTCATCGATCGTTGTCATTTTCAATCTTGTCATTTGGCGATTGATTTGTTATCGATCATTGTCATTTTCAATCTTGTCATTTTGCGATCGATTTTGTCATCGATCGTTGTCATTTTCAATCTTGCGATCAATTTGTCATCGATCGTCGTCCTTCTCAATCATGTCATTTTGGTTCAATTAGTCATTGTTCCTCGTCAATTGGCACATTTATCAATCAAATCATTTATCAGCATTGGTCTTTTATCAAGTCAGAATCATGATCAAGTCGATCCTACGTCAAGACCTAAATGTCGTCCTTGCATTTCTAATTCATCTTCTAGGGTTTTCATGATTTATTCATTTAACCTTGTTTGCCATTTTCCCTCTAGGTTAAATAATTTATTTATTTATCCTAAGTCTTCTTGTCACAATTAAATATTTATTTAATTGGCCAACTAATTCCTCCTCTCTTTGTGAATTAATTAATGAATGAAAAATTATTAATTAATTTACCTAATTTTCCAATTTACTAATTTCTCCTAATTCCTAATTTTCTAATTTTCATCAATTTTCTAATTTCCTAATTTCTAATTCATCTAATTTTCAATTTTCTCTAAAATTTCCCCTAATTTCATGGGAATGACATAGCAATTTGTCATAATTGACAATCAATCAATTTTGACATAGCAATTTGTCATAATTATCAATCAATCAATCTTGCATAGAAAGTGTCAATTTGTCATAATTTGTCATATTTTTCATTCTTGATTTGAAATTTCTATTTGAATCAAATTCATGCTAATCTTGTCTTTTCTCCAATTTGTCTATAAATTGGATGAATTTCTTCAATCAAAAGGTCGAATCAATCACGCTTCTAGTACCCTTATGCTGTCGTCTCGTCTCGTCAATCTTGGTTTCACATTAGGTTTATGCACTTGAAGGTGAGATCCACAAAACAAATCAATTTGAAGGAGAAAGAAGGACGATGGAGCCGCATGAAGGAGACATCTACATTTGGTTTGCTTAGATTTCATTTTGAATGTCTTGTCTTCATGTTTTCATTGAATGTAATTAGGATTAATCATTGCATTTGAGTTTTTGTGATTGAGCTAGACCAATTTCTTATTTGCTTTGATGATTCCACATTTCCTATCTACATTAATTGGTGAACCCAACGTGAACTAACCCCCTAACCATGCTTTTGAGTACTTTTGAGTTGAGTTGCAGGTGAAAAACCCAAGAAACAGGGTAATTCAGGGCTTTCTGGGCACTTCTGCGCCTATGTAGGAGAGTTTTGTGCCTGTGTCAAGGGATCTGCGCCTGGGTTGCTGCATTCTATGCCTGTGTTGCTGCATTCTGTGCCTGTATCAAAGGGATTTGCGCTTGTATCAGTGCATTCTGTGCTTGTGTTATTGTATTCTGTGCCTGTGTAAGACATTCTGCACCTCTGTAAGGCCAGAAATAGAGGTAAAAAGCAGTGTTTTTACTTGCAAATTACTTTGTTTTGCATTCTGTTTCTGCATTTTGGTTTTTCTTTAGTACTGATTCTTTGTGCAGCACCTTGGCATTACGCATGGAAAAGACAAAAATGAAACTACTAACAAAGTTTATGCAGGTTCGCTAGTCAAAGACCAAACAAATCAAACTTTTAACTTGGTGATTTTGCAGGTTGCCTTGTATTTCAACCGAACTTTTGTGTTTGTGGTTCATAATTAGGCACCTAGTATGATTGCTAAGTAGGATGGAATGAATGTGTGTTTGCTTTGATTGTCGAGTTTGGCATTGGAGTAGGAGAGTATGCTCTCATCCTTCTTAAGGTGATAAAAAATCTAGATCTTCAATACCATTCTCATGGCTTTGATTGTTTGTTACCTTTAGAGGGCCTGCCTTCCCAACCATTTGCTTTCTTTTGCAAGCAAGTGACAATCATGAGAAGGGAACGACCCAAAGTGAGCACAGCTAGAGTACCTTGGCATTCTAACTCACTATAAATAAATACCTGATGGGCGAAAGCTTTGAAGGAAGGGTTACGTGGGAATTGTAGTTACTTGGGAAGTGATGACCTTGGACTCTTTCTCATATCAACATCTAAGTAGGGCCTCACGGTCTAAATCATTCTTGCGTGACTACATTTGTTTGGTATCTTGGTGGGCCTGTGTCTCAATCACGCTTGTGTGACACCAAGGAGTAGCGCTTAACAGAAATCCTTATTAAACACCTTGTATTTAGAAGCCAAAATCCTTCTAGTTGCTTGAGAAGGAGGAGTTTGGATACTTGGAAGAGATACTAAATTCACCATGGGGAGATTTCCATGGGGACTGATGCTTGGCTGCCATGAGAAGTGAGTGTCGTGGAGGGGAGCCTGTGGGGTCGAGCATCTATGTATTCTCCTTGAATCTCATAATGAGTCTACCTCTCAAGTACCTACTGTCCTTACCTACCATAAGAAATGTGTGAATGAGCATGATTGTCTTGAGTCTAAGTTAAAATATTTTGTCTTCTTTGCTTGTCAAAAGTTGAGTTGTGTCTCATTTCAAAAACAAGACAAATTGATTCAAAACAAGGTTAAACACAAGAGTATTTCATTCAATAAAGTTCAAAACACCTTCAAACATGGTTGTCAAACATTTTTCAAAATCTTGTCTCAACATTCATGTCACTTAGATTTAGGTCTTCCATTGTCCATACTTAGGTCTTAGAGCATCATTCTTGCATTCCACTTGGTCCATTTCATTTAGGTGTCCCCTTGCATGTCCTTATTAGGTTCTCATTTAGGTGTCCCCTTGCATGTCATTATTAGGTCTTCACTTAGGTGTCATATTGCATGTCCAACATTAGGTTCATCCTAGGTTTGCATTTTGCAAATTCATTGTCAACTACCAAGGTTAGGTTTCACCTAGGTCATACTCCTTTGCATATCAATAAGGGTCATCCATTTGCATGTGTCCTCTTGCATTAGAGTAATACCATTTCATAATTCAACCTTATGTTTTGTCTTAGGTTGACATTGTCATACATTTGCATTTGCATCTTTGTCCTCATAATATTAGGTCACATTTGCATACCCTAGGTTTCTTCATTAAGCTTAGGTCATTATCATATCATATTAGGATCACTTGCATAGTAATTGTCCCTTTGCATATAGTGTCAAAACTAGGTTTTGTCATACTTGAGTAATCCAAATCTTTTGTAAACCCTAAGTCATTGTTAGGAGGTCTAGACCTTATCAAACCTTTTCTCTTTTTGTCATTATTGTCATTTGGTCAAACCTAGCTTAGTATCCAAGCATATAGGGGAGACATTGTCATTTTGTCCTTTTGTCACTCGGTCCTTTTGTCCTTTGAGGTCTAGACATCATTTCAATTTCCTAAGGGTCTCTTTTTAGATTTACATCCCTAAAGGTTTGTCAAAATCTCAAAAAGTAACAAAAACATAGGTTGCATTCTTGCCATAGATTGCATTCTCATCTATTTAGTTTGCATCTAGTTGCATATCATATATCATTCTTGAAAAATTCCAAAAAGATTGCATTCGCATAGTGACATGCCTATTGAGACAAGGTCAAAATCTAAGAAGATGGGCGAACCAGTGTATCAACCCATTGACAACATATCGAGTTCACAGTTTCAAACTAGCCAAACAGTATAGATTGAAGGTTCATCAAGCACATCATTATCACTATATGGAATGGTTCAACTTGGACCATCTCCATTATATGAACCAGTGTTTGTACCCATGAAACCAGGACATGGGTGTGTTCCACCAACACCAAGGGGAAATGCACCTTTTGATTGGAATCAACTGAACCTACAACATGACATTCAAACTCAAACATTATATGAGGAACAAACTCTTTCACAAGGATTTGGTTCAGATCAAGGCATTCAACAAGAAAAAGATGGATAAATTCTTGAACAAGGTCTTTAAGATGTTCCCACAAAAATATCTTGACATGATGAGTAATGTGACCTCCTCAAGTGAGCAAATCAATGTGCAAAAACAACAAGGCGGTGAGCTGTTAAGTTTCTCTCTGCATCCAAATGAAGAACATGTGCAACAAGAAACTCAACCTACCTTGATGAGTAAACATGCTTCAAAGGCATTGACAGTAACTATTCCTCAAAAGTCACCATTTGAGACAATAAATAATCCATTATTTAACACAACACCTATAACACAAGATCAAACGAGGACCACACAAATATTGACAGCTGTCCCTCAACAAGAAGTGGTTCCTCACATGCATAAAATTGGATCAAAATCTAAGATGCAAGAAAGCTTCACGACTGGAATGCCTGATCTCACCAATGTCCAAAATAATTCCACAATGCAACAAAGTTCCTATGTCCCATTAAGTTCAATATATTTTCCAAACACTCAAGTACCTATTATGCAGACTATTGTGACAGATCCTTCGATAATGATGACACAAAGAGCTATAGATAGTGGTTTGCACCAACAACAAATGTTGCAACAATTGAGTAATACACAAAAGGTACAATCGAATGTGCAAACAAACAATGCACAACAACAATAATACTGCATTCGACAACAAGTTGCAGTGCCCTCTACACCATTACAAGTTAATGCAAACTTGCAACCACCACAATGGATTGGACAGACAACACAGCAAGTCAATGCAAGTGCCATACCTCATCTTAAGGAGAAACAACAAAAACCTCCCAAACAAAGTTTTTTGCAAATGATGGGATTTACACCATGACAACAACAATTGGCACAAAGTCAGCAAATTTTGATTCGTCAGCATCAACAACAACATGTGCCAAGACAAACAAGCTATCATACTTCACAACCACAATTGATGCCTGTGCAATATCAACAACACCCTCAATTGCAATATCAACCTAGGCTACAAACGATGACTCCACCACAAGAAGCACATCAACAAGGTCAATATCAAGGTATGGCACAACCACAACAAAAAGAGGTGTACCAAGAACATTATATGCTGGAGACACCAAAGACGGCAATTTCAGAGCATCAACAACCGATCAGAAACATGATGTATCGACAAAGAGTACCCACCAGGATTAATGATGGACCTCCAAAATCTGACACAATTGCGCAACAGCTTGAGAAGTTGCAACAACAAGTCGATGCATTAGAAACCAAAGGAACAAAGAAGTTGTACACAGATCAAGATTTATGTCCTAATCCATTTGACAAGAGCTTATATATGCCTCCCTTCCCTAAGCATTCTGAGGCACCTAATTTTGAGAAATATAAAGGGAATGGCAATCCAAAAGATCACATTCGAGCATTTTTCGTGGCGTGTACTGAAGTGAGTTATGAGGAAACATATTTAATGTGCTTATTTGCATGAAGTCTCACGGGACAAGCCATGGATTGGTATTTGCATCTGCCAGGAAATATAAAGACTTGGTTGGAATTGGCTCAAAAGTTTATATCTCACTTCGCATTCAACATTGACAGTGACGTGACCATGTCAAATTTATGCAACACCAAGCAAAAGCAAGGTGAACCATTAGTGACTTTCTTGCAATGATGGTGAAGCTTGTATAGTCGTTCTTCCCTAGATATACCTGAAGAACAACAAGTGAACCTGTTTATCCAAAATTTGGTCCTAGAAATGATGTATGAACTCAAATTGAAAAGTCCCAGTACTATTGAGAAACTCATTAAGAAAGGGATGAACATTGAAACCGCTCTTGTAGCTAAGGGAATCATTAAGCTCAATAAAGACAGTGACAACACAAACAATTCAGGGGACAAAAATAGATTTTGGTACAAAAACAAGAATGTCACTAATGATGGAGTTGTTGATGCAAGAGCGGTGAATGCAAATCAACCCCCATTCACAATCAAGAAATTGAGTGCTCCTAATATGTCAACTATGGAACAAAAGCAAACACCAGCGAGCAATGTTACTCAATAGCCGCAATACCAACATCATACTCAACAATATACTCAACAATATAATCAACAACAAGGTCAGCAACAAAACCAGCAATGAAGACCTTTCCGATAAAGGGATGGGCCTCCTCGACAATTTATGCCATTGGGAGAGCCTATTGAATCAGTAATGAAACAATTAATACAAGCAAAATTTATCAAGTTACCAGATATCAAGGAAGAACCATTGGTAAAGCTGCATTGGTGGAATGATAATGCATATTGTGAATACCATCGGTCAAAAGGACATAAAACTGTATCATGTTTTCAATTGAAACATATGATTCAAGACTTGTTAGAGCAAGGAGTAATTGAGGTAGATCCACCCAATGTGACCTCTAACACTGATCATACAATTTTCAAAACTCCTTTGCTTGATCATGACAAGGGTAAAGCGTCTTCTTCAAACTCTACCCAAACAACAAATTATGCCAATACTGGTTATAACAATGTCATCAATTATTTTCGAGCATCAAACGAGTATGTTTCCACCCTAAGAATAAAGGGACAAGATCCTTCTTGCACAGTCACCACTCATCGATCCAAAATAGTCCTAAAAGGAGCTCCTGCAACTACTCCCAAGTCAACTTCTACAAGTCAATATAATCTCCTAGATCATCTGGGAAAGACACCTGCACAAATATCGATCCTTGAGTTGTTGAAAATGTCCCCTATGCATCGCGCAGTCCTAGATAAAGCTTTAATTGAGTCCACTGTCCCGACAGACATTGATGTTGACCAGTTTCAAGCCCGAATAGGACATCTAGCTGTTTCCCAACACGTTGCCTTTTTTGATAATGATATTTCACCTGATAAGCTCCCTCATAATGATCCTTTACATCTTGAAGTCTTTGTCCATAATTGCAAAATCCGACAAGTCTTGATAGATGGCAGAGTGGGTCTTAACATTTGTACCTTGAGAGTGGTCATTGGTCTTGGTTATACAGAGAATGATATTGATTCTTCCAGAAGAATAACAATCAAAGCATATGATGATGTTGAGCGCCCATCTAAAGGGATAATTACATTGCCTATCAGAGTTGGTCCAGTGACAGAAAACACTTTCCTGCAGGTCCTAGACCTCGATCTCCCTTACAATATGATTCTTGGCCATCCGTGGATCCACGCAATGAAAGTAGTTCCATCCACTTATCATCAATGTTTAAAATATCCTTATAATGGAACTGAGATAAAAATTCCAGGAGATCCTAATCCATTTCAATTTTGTGCTACTCTAAAGGATTCCCCGCAGCAGCAAGTCCCAGTCAATAGAGAGGCCCAATCACATAGTTATGTGGATCCTAATGAATTGTTAGAAGCTGTGAAAGGTAAATTGAAAATACAGGACCAAGGATGTGAAGAGTATTCAATGGGTCAAACATTCCTCATTGGGAATTTACCAATATCTCCAAAATCACATGGCAAACCACATTTGTTGCAAAAGGAACCTAAGATAGTCATTCAATATCAACCCCCAACTACATTTACAAGATGGGGTGAACTTGACAAAGAAACCTTGGATGACGATGTCATCAATTGGCTTTATAAGGATCCAACTGAGACCCCACCTGTCAGGTTGCCGGTGGAATGGTACGGCAAAGGATTTACTATGCTGCAAAAGAAAGGATATGATGGCTGCAGTGGCTTAGGTCCTAACAAGAAAGGATGGCTAGAACCTATTATACCCAAGATGCGACCTCCAACTTTAGGGTTAGGTTTTGTACCATTGCGAATTGGACCCTCGTCTACCAAAGTGACCACGTGTGGAAAGGGGCATGACTCTGATGATGAAACAACACCTGAGGATACCTGACCTGAAACTGATTCCAATGAATGGGAGTGGAGTTCTTTTTCTTATAGCTCCTATGCCCTTGACAATGTTTTCCTTGACCCTGATGATTTTCCCATGGAAGACAAACATGAAATAACTCCCCCTCCCAAAACATGTCCTAATGCTTAGATAGAGTCATTCTGGGACCCAAGCTCTGAATCAAATACAAGCAGTTCAGATAATGATACCACAGACGTTTACATCTTTACCATCTCAACCCTCTCTCTCCTTAAAACCAATGATGACATGCCCCTCGTTTATCCCCAGCTTATTCAACATGACCAACAAGAACCACTCACATTGGACTGTTTTCAAAATGACGAAGCAATTGCAAAATTTCTAGGACTATGGGAAGGCATACCACAAGGAGATCATAAGGCAGGATTTTCTATTGATCTGGATTCCACAACATATTTTGGGGAGTCAACTCCATCTTCTAGTCATAAAAATGAAAAAGAAAAAGTAAAAAATCAAAAGAATAGGTCTTTGAGTGAAAACTGTAAGGCACTCTCTGATCATGAAAAAGTAAAAATAAAAGACGTACCTGCGGGTGAAAACCTCTCTGAGGTGCCCAAAGGTGGAAGATTGGACATACCCTCGTCAAGTCAGGATAAATCAACATTGCTTTTGGAAATGACTGAAGAAATAAATTTGGGTACACCTAACAACCCTAAGGTCATTCATTTCGCTGCTTCTTTATCAAAATAGGAAAAGATGGATTTTGTCAATTTCTTTCTTGAGAAGAAGATCAGCTTTGCATGGTCCTATGCAGATATGCCTGGCCTTGATCCAGAATTAGTCCTTCATCACTTGCCATTAAAAGCAGATGCCAAGCCTGTCAAACAGAAGCTCAGAAAGATGCATCCCCAGGTGGCTCTCTTGATCAAGGTAGAACTAAAAAAATTATTAGACATGGGATTTATTAGACCCATTGATTATGTAGACTGGATTTCAAATTTGGTACTAGTTAGCAAGGTAACTGGGGGCATCAGAATTTGTATGGATTTTAGGGATCTCAAGAAAGCATGCCCTAAAGATGATTTTCCACTACCAAATATAGACATCATAGTTGACATGACTGCTAGATATGAGATGCTCTCATTGATGGATGGTTTCTCCAACTATAACCAAATTTGTATTGCTTCTGAAGATCAACATAAGACTGCATTCACCTGTGCTTGGGGTACCTACTCTTGGAATATGATGCCCTTTGGTCTTAAAAATGCTGGCGCAACATATCAAAGAGCGATGACGACAATTTTCCATGATTTCATGCATACTTTGATGGAAGACTATGTTGATGACTTATTATGCAAATCTGTCACAAGAGATAGTCATCTAGCCATCCTGGGCCCAATCTTTGATCGAATGGAGACCTACAAGCTCAGACTCAATCCAAAGAAGTGTGTCTTTGGTGTCACAGCCGACAGATTACTAGGGTACATTGTTTCCCACAGAGGCATCAAAGTCGACCCTGCTAAGGTTAAAGCAATAATGGATATGCCTCCTCCTTCCAATCACCGTCAACTAATAAATCTGCAAGGAAAGCTACAGTCAATCCGCCGCTTTATAGCTCAATTGGCAGACAAATGTCATCCATTCCAGCATTTATTGCATAAAGGAGTCGCTTTTAAATGGACTGAGCAATGTTAATCAGCATTTCAAGCTCTCAAGGATTATCTGCTGTCGCCGCCTATTCTAATGCCTCCTATAGAAGGAAAGCCATTTATATTGTATCTTTCTGCAACTAAAACGACACTAGGAGTTCTCTTGGCCCAATAGGATGAGAATGACAAAGAGCGAGCTATTTATTATATCAGCCAGACACTAGTAGGCTATGAGCTGAATTATTCAACTATTGAACGGGCATGTTTAGCAGTAGTCTTTGCAACATAGAAGCTTCGACACTATATGTTAAGTCATCAGACATTGTTAGTTGCAAAAATTGATCCCTTGAAATACTTGCTTAGTAGGGCAGCTTTGATAGGTCGCCTAGCAAAGTGGGTTATGATCCTCAGTGAGTTTGATATTGAGTACATGGAGCGAAAGGCAATAAAAGGACAAGTCATAGCAGATCAACTTGCAGAGGCTCCTATTTATGATCATCATCCCATGTTGACCAATTTTCTAGATGAATCAGTCTTTGCTCTTACATCTTCTAATGAATGGAAGTTATATTTTGATGGATCCCATACCAAGTTCGGGTCCGGAGTAGCTATATTGTTTGTCACCCCTCAAGCTGATGCTATTCCAAAATCCTACAAAATAACTTTCCATTGTACCAATAACATTGTAGAATATGAAGCTCTGGTCACAGGACTCCGAGTAGCGGTCCACTGGAACATCACACATTTACAAGTCTATGGAGATTCTCAGTTAGTCATCTGTCAAGTGAATGATGACTACAAAACAAAAGATGAAAAGCTTATTCCCTACAAGCATATGGTAGATTTCTTCAAGACAAAATTCATGGCTATCCATTTCAGTTAAGTTCCAAGAATTCAAAACAAGTCGGCAGATGCGATGGCTACGATTGCTTCCATGTTAAATATGCCCCATAATATGGACAAATGTGAATTTTTGGTCGAACAGTTTCTTGTCCCTTCTTTTGAAATTCTGACAGCAGATGTGATGTGTGTTCTTGTTGGTCCTAACTCCCCATGGTACAAAGACGTCTATCAATATTTGAAATCCCAAACCTTACCACCTAACCTTTCTGCTAACCAATGCCGAGCCTTCATCCGACAGACAGCCAAATATGTCATCATTGCCAACACCCTTTACCATCATTCCTTTGACCATACCCTCCTCAGGTGTTTGGATTCTGACGAAGCACAAACGACTTTACATGAGGTTCACGATGGTATATGTGGGGTCCATTTCAATGGTTTGAGCTTAGCCAAAAAGTTGATTCCTGCAGGGTATTATTGGCCCACTCTGGAAAAGGATGTTCATGATTTTGTTAAGAAGTGCTACAAATGCCAGATCCATGGAAATTACATTCATGCACCAGCCCAAGAGCTTCATTCTGTCATATCTCCATGGCCCTTTTCTCAATGGGGATTGGATCTTATTGACAAGATTCACCCGACATCTACAAATGGACACAAGTTCATCATTACAGCCACAGAGTATTTTACAAAATGGATCGAGGCTATCCCCATGACCTATATCACTAGTGTGCAAATTTCAAAATTCCTATTGAATTATATCGTATGCCGATATGGGGTTCCCCTTGCCATAGTCACAGATAATGGCCGTCCCTTCAAGAATAAAGATGTCAAGGAACTCTATGAAAACTTTCATATCCAACACCATTTCTCTAGTCCATACTATCCATAAGGTAATGGTCAAGCCAAAGCATCAAATAAAACCATTATCAAGATCCTAAAAAAGGTTGTCAATGACACTAGTCGAGATTGGCATGTACAGTTGAATCTAGCACTATGGGCTTATCGCACTTCTATTCGCACACCTAGTGGCGCAACACCTTATTCCTTGGTGTATGGTGCGAACGCCATTTTACCCTTAGAAGTGGAGATTCCTTCTTTGCATGTTTCCTTGCAACATCTGATTGATGATGAGATGCACAGAGTCTCTCGGTTGCATCAGCTTGAGATGTTAGATGAGAAATGTTAGACAACCCTGACACATTTGCAAGCATATCAAAACCATCTCCGTCGCTCTTATAATAAGAAGGTCAAAGGGTGACACTTCGAAGTGGGAGATCTGGTTTTAAAGGCAAACCCCAAGAATGCACAATCTACTGACATCATCAAAGGCAAGTTTGAACCTAATTGGGTTGGGCCTTTCATAGTTACTGCAGCTTATGGCTCGGGGGCATATCAACTTGCCACCCTAAAAGGTGAACCTTTGTCAGATCCTGTAAATAGCATGCACCTTCGCAAGTACTGGGCATAATTTTCTATCAGCACTTCTTCAAGTATGATCCTGAAAAAATACAAAAAAAATAAAATTCAAAAATCTCAAAGAAAATACAAAAAAAAAGTGAAAAAAGTGAAAAAAAAAGAAAAAGGACAAAAGGTAAAGAAAAATGATTTGCCCTCTAGTGAAAATTTGGCAAACAGGCACTTTGGGCAAGTACCATGGTGAAAACCTAGCAAACAGGTGCCATGTGTAAAAAGATCATTGCTCCGTCATCTATCATGACCTCTAGCTATGCTTTCTCTCTGCAAGTTTATCACGCCTATCCTTGTCCTGACCCAATGTTCTGTTCCAGGCCTGTGATTGGTCAACATCATTGTCTTGCATACTCTAGTTTCTTGTGCATATGTTTCGGCCCTGGTCTCTATATATGTCTCTCCAATGTGCATTGGGTGTGTTCCCCTTGTCATGATCAATCACTGGAACTTAAAAAATTGAAAAATATCTTGAAAAAATTGAAAAATATCCTGAAATAATCCAAAAAAAAATTGAAAAATGTCCTGAAATAATCCAAAAAAAAAAATTGAAAAATGTCCTGAAATAATCCAAAAAAAATTGAAAAACGTCCTGAAATATTCCAAAAAAAATTGAAAAATGTCCTAAAAAAATCATAAAAATCAAAATAATGTCCTGAAAAAATCATAAAAATCAAATACTGTACTGAAAAAACTCCCTAAAAAGCTATATAAAGTCCTAAAAAATGAACAAAAAAATGGTAAAAACTCGAAAAAACAAAGCAAAAATATCCCCTTTGTGCATAGACAGATCGTTGAGCACACATCCAATGACACTCAATCACACATTGTGCTTTAATGGAATCATGCATTAACAGATGAACTTTTTCAATCAAACCAAACATTCAAACTGATTACAATTGTCATATCAATCACTTCACATCAATATCATTTTGTCTTGTCACTACTATCATGGGTCTTATATAGGGTGTGGTATACTCGAAACCAGACTGTGTCCTGTCTTAGACGGGGTACCACATGTCCTCAAACCAGACAGCATGATTGTCCTATCAACACTTTCAACTTTTGACAATGAAGATCAAGATGTTTGTTTGACTTGTTGGAATTAGCGAGTCTTATCATTTATTGATTTATCTTCGATCATGTTCCTATGTTGCTCGATGATGTCACTGAGTGATTTAGAGTGACCGGGATGGTTCATGGTCCTTTTTTTTGTTGTGTTTGTTGTTTGTGGAATGTTTGTCACAAACTGGGGCAACTATATCATTGGGTGTCTGTGATAAGTACGTTCGCTTTGTGAATGCCGCACATACCTCAACCCTTGATGTATGCACCCTAGGATGCTTTACTCATTCCTTGTGTGCGATGTGTCTGTCTTTTACAAAAGGGGTTGCATTTCAGCTCTGGCCTTCAATGCCATGATGTTATGCATCCACTTTTCTACAATAAATAAAGGTTCTCACCTACAAAGTGCATTACTGAAAGCAAGTTTTTCTTTGTCTCTAACTGTCCTCTGTCTCATTTCTTCTTACTAACATTTCTTCTGTCAGTTCGGTCTAGTGCTCCGATTTCCCCAAACACATATGCTGCATCCTGCATTCATTGGTTAGTACATTTGCATTATATCAAACATCACATCAAGCATCATATCAAGTATTTTATCCATTTCATATTATAATTGCATCAAAAACACATAAAAATACATTCATACATGGTGCATAAGTCATCCATACATGGAAAATAACTATAAGTCATAACACATTGCATCCCATCATGTCGATGCATGTCATATCATATATCAAAATAATATCAGAGTACAAAATTGGACTGTCTATCCTTTGTATGGCCCGCAGGCTGACTACAAAATGTCAAACTACATATGTCTCTATCGTAAGGAGCATGTGCCTCTGTCACTGGGTGCTCCCTCTGTCCTCCTCATCCCTGCCATGTCTCAAAGATGATGTCCCTCCTATCCCTAGTCCTAGCTGTGGTGGTCTCATAGGTCCACTCACCCCCATACTGCTCATTGACTTCCGAGAGCGTGCCCTGCTCTTTGTCCTCGATCGTGCATGATATGACGCTGCTCTCTGCTCTGGTGGAACTGCACTCTCATATAGTGTCCTCCAATGGCGTATCTCCTCTCTGGTCTCTACCAACATCTGTGCCATCTCATGTGCACTGGCATCCCTAATCGACCCAATATACTCAGTGACTCTCTGTTCTTCTCGCTGTGCCTGGGCTATTGTTGTATCTCGAGCCGCTGTAAGTCTGGCTATCTCTGCTCTAAACTGATCCTGCTCTGTCCTCAAGATGGCATTCTATCTCTCTAATGTCGCAATGTGATCATGCTAACTCGCTATGGTAGCCCTGCACATCTCCATCTCCTCTATCCTAGCTATCTCCGGTTCTATGGGTATATCCTGCAATGACTCCTGATCGGCTGAATCTGGCTCATAATCTTCATCCTCATCATCTTCATCCTCCTCATCCCCCTCATCCTCATCACCACCCTCATCCTCCTCATCCTCATCTCTGTCCTCATCCTCTCCAACGAGTGGGAAGTCCTCCTATCTCCTCGGTACTGGAATATCTGGATCTGTCAATGGCACTGGCTGTCGTCGTGCAAACCATCGCTCATACTCCTCTATCATCTCAGCATCCACCACATCTGATCTCCAATCCCACTATCTCTACTGTAGCTATGTGAAGTCAGCATATGCTATGTGTGGCTGAATCATCCTCCCCTACTGACTCGTCTCTCTGTGAGATCAGGCAAAGTGTGCAATCCCTCTAGGTACATCCTGCCTCCCTCCAAACTGTCATCTGACTCTCTCTGGCAGGTACATCTCAATCACTCTCTGGAGATTCACTGGTCACCCAATCAGGTATCTCTCCTGTCTACAATACGATAGCTCATCACTATCATCTGACCATCCAGGGCAATCAAGATATGGCCTCCATGTGAACTCTCTCAATCTGTCTAGCTCATGTCGCCAATACAGTATGTATCCAAAAGGACCTTGTCTTAGTGCTCCCCCATAGCAGTACACATATGGTCAGTGTGGTACTACTTATCTCTCTGCGATCGGTCGACATATGGCTATGTGCTCAAATGCCCATACCTGTAGCAGTGTGACTCCACAGCTCAAAGTCTGCACCCCCTGATATGCTATCTGATGCAGCTGAAAATATAGCATAGCAAGTACACATGGTCCCCATGCATACACCGTCTCCTTTGTCACCATCCGCTCTAGCACTCTTCCCCATCCAATAGGGAATCCATTTCCTCGTCTGTCTCCTACTACTAGGCATGCTATAACCACAACTATCACCACATATCATTGATCATACTCTGATGCCATGGTCTCCCAGCTAATCTCCCTCTCTACGATATCCAGATCATCTGCGTCGCACTCAAATAATCTACACAAAGTGTCTCTCACTATCACTGGGTCATACTCTATCATCTCCCCATGAATCGAAATACGGAGGATATGCCATACATCCTCTAGTGTCACAGTTGCCTCACCAGTCGCCAGATGGAAAGAGGAAGTCTCCGAATGCCATCACTCTGGCAATGCGGTAAGAAGTTCTATGTTTGCCCTAATCTCGGGCATGAATGTGATATAATATATTCCAAGTCTTGCTAATGTATCTCTATCTATGCTCCTGAGTCTATGTCGTAACATGCAGTCAAGTCGGTTCTCCCGTGTAATAAGTGGATACTGTCGACTCTGCATCACAATTGGGACATATTTTGTTAGTTTTAGGGTTTGCTCCTATGAGCTGCATTTCCTTTTTCATGTCCAAATCAGGGTGTTTTTAAACTATTCTGACCTATCCTACCCTTATCCCGCTTTTCGGACCCTTCGCATTTTGTTTTTGACCAAATTTGCACTCCTAGTGCACAATTGTGCCTGTGTGCTATATCCTGTGCCTATGTTGCATCAACTTGCACCTGTGTACCCTACACAAGTGCAAGATGTGCTCACACAGGTGCATAAGTCACTTTCTGCATTCCTTGTGGGCCCCGCAATGTCCCACAAGCAAGTCAAATTCATGAAATTGACAATATGGGTTTTTGAGATACATACCGCTGCTCCCATGTCGTTCAGTCGTCTATAGGTGCATACACATTCCCCGAGGTGATCTTCCATTGGAATGTTCATCATCTCTCTGCACGTGTCCTTTTCCAGAGCAACAAATCCTCCTCTTTGGCTAGTGCAAATGAGCACTTTTCACTCTCTTTGTCTCATTTATAGATCTTTGTCAGTGCATAGATGGATGTGCACCCTCTCCATCTTATGCTGGTTGCGGTCTTTTGCACCTTCAATTGCTTGTCCTTTGTGCATCTGATCTCCGATTGTCAGTCTATTTGCTCCTATCATGTTCTATCATTATTATCGATCAATTGGCCTCTTTTCTGGATGTTTCCAGCCAATTCCTCGAGGGGGCATGCATATGTCATTGTCATTATCTGGGGCATTTTCATTGTTGTTCTTTGAAACAACGCTTAATATCGCATTGTCTCAAAGAGGGGCAAAATGTAGACATCTAAAACTGGTCAACGCTTGCGGAGTCATATTTTAACATTGGCGCATTGCCTTATTTTAGGTTTTTGCGTCGCATTAACATTTCTTCTATGTTGCGTACTCGGTCTTTATCATTTGCGAGCATCGAGTCTTTCTTCTGCATTCTTCATTTGTCTCACTTTCGAATTTGGTCTTATCGATAGCAATCTTTAGTCATGATTTTGATCAATCTTATCCTGTCACATCAATGTGCATGTTAATTTGTCATCATTTTGGACATCGTCAATCCTAATTAGGGTTTTGTCCTCTTTTCAATCTTGTCA